>NC_053431.1:96024366-96324366 GCF_007990345.1 Gossypium hirsutum | reverse complement strand
CATCATACCATGTTGATCTACCAGAAGGGACTTACAATTATAAGAGATTCCACGCATTTTGATTCCTATACACACGTGTAATTGCCTTATGTGTGAATGCACGAATTGGGACATGCCTTATATTAACGATGTGTATAAAGTGGAACACATGCACAATGTATAGATATTTGAATTCTCACTCGCCTTAGATGAGAGTATGTGGCCGCTAGTGTCCAACTCTCTATTCGAGTTGGCCTCGAACATGAACTTGTGTCGCATCCCGAAAGGTCGTTCGACTTCTACTCGGATACTTACTAATATGAATGTTCGGGAGAAGGACAATTAACAGAGGTTATGCTGGTATTGTAGAAACCCAAAGCACATGAGTGCAACATGATCCGTATTGAGGGAAACATTAAGGCCTCAATGTTGCTAACATATTATTTTATACAAAAATTGATTACAATACTTTTTTTTGTACAAAATCCGTTCATTCATTTTTTTGTATATCATTTGCATTTGTCACCATCAACTAACATTCATATAGTAGAAAAATTGCTATTTTAACTTCAAGTACCAATTACAATTTCTCTGGCAATTAAACTTTTACCATTTTTACTATCTAGTTTCTATACCTTAATTAATGACTAGTTAGATAAATGTGCCTATTTAAAGTTATATATTTTATATCAAATATTATATATGGAAAAATACATACGATTTAAATTAGAATTTAAAAAAGACAAATATGAATTAAAATAGAAATATAAAAAAAAATTGATCATTTTTTATTGATATCATTTATATTTACATCACAAAAAGTAAATGAAAAATACATCATCAATGTCATTGAATGCGTGCCACAGAACGATGGTTGACGGTTGCGGGTAGGATTTCTGCGTACAAGTTGTGGTGCCGACTCCTCCTCTTAATTATAATCATCGTCCTCATCTTTTTCGTTTTCACATCAACCCTTGTACACATATTCATCTCGACCATCGTTTTTATCTTTATCTCCACCTCTGTTTTCATCTTCATCACCTTCCTCTTTGCTTGAATGTAGTGTCATCCTAGCCCATCATCATGTGTCCTCCATTCCACAAGAAGGTGGTTACGACAATGGCCCACATCAATAAAACAACGACACGATGATTGTTTGTGACATTATCGATAAATAATTGTACGATGTTGAAAAACCTAAATATGTCGGCATTGATACTAGCATTGGTGTCGCCATTAGGGTCGGTACATGTATCGACATTGACGTCGACATTAGGGCGTAATATGCTGGGGCGGAGGTGCCCCAAAATACGTACCTGCAGGAGGTGTAGATGTAGAGTGCTACGATAATGTATAGTGTGGTGCAAAATGTGGTACTTGTGAATAAAACATGAGGTTAGTGAAAAAAACATAAATATTTGAAGGGAACTAATCGGGATATGGTGCAGGCATCAGTGGCATTTGTTGGTTTGAATTTGGGGACGAACTTGTTACAACACTTTCTCCGGACCTACGATCTTGGAGCGGTCTTTGTGCACTCTTGGGATGAAATTGTCAACTCCTCACCTTTATCGACAGTAGATATAGCTTGTCGGCAGTTCTGTACCAAGGCATGTACTTCAAGTAGGTTGCCATATCCAATGAGGAAAAATGTTTACAAATGGGTAAGATTTTCATCCTACGATTTGAAATGTCGATGTACTCTTTGTGGTAATCTCACCAATTTTTGTCAGTCTTCCCCTGCAGATAAAGCTTCTGCAATGCTTTCATGTCTCGCAGTGGCGGCAGAATTTTTTCCCTTTACCCGTCGTGTAAACTATCAATGGCACTTTCATACTCTAAATGGCCAAAATTTCGGGCAGAACACATTTTATGATATTCGAATCGACGTATGACATCCATTTAAACTGTAATTCACAATTATAAATTTTGTTATGTACAAAATTTTAAATTTCAAATCATTGCGTAATTATTATAGGTTTGAAAAAACCAATAACTAACACCGATTTTTGAGCATTGATCTATAAATAGCTGGATATCTTCGAGTTGCTTTGGTAGTCCCACGTAACCCTATGGTTCCACCTATTTAAGTAATATGTTAATTCAAGCATATAATAAATAAACGACATTTACTATATTAACTACATATTATTGTCAAATAAATTTTACTTTGTCACTAATGGGAATGTATAAGGGTTGTTCACTCGGGGATGTAGAAATGGTAGCCGCCACTACGCTCATGACTGCAGTAGAAGCAAACAACCACTGATTGACATCTTATTTGGTTTCGTTGCTCGACATAACTTCCAGTACAATGTGGCTAACACGGTTGATCCCTAACTTAGTCGTCTGCATTCTTTGAAGTCCGCTAAGTGTAGTAGCCACATTACGCGTACCACATTTTGAGATTTATCAAACATTAGAATGCCCATAATTAACCTCAAGATGAATGCTCGAGCGTATTGTTTTTTTATTACGTCGATTGCGTCCTTAGGAAGTTCTTTCAAATTATTTTCCAACCACTTCATATCTATCCGACCACCTTAAATCTTATTTGGCACCTTCCCCAAAAATGCCTAGCAAAGGTCTTCTTTACCGGGAATGGCCACTGACCCCGTAATGATTGCCCCATCCACCAGTAAATCGAGTTGTAAGCCTACTTCCTCGAGTGTGATTGTACACTCACCGCTTGAAAGATGGAATGTGTGTGTGTCGAGTCTCCATCTTTCCACCAACACGCTGATAAGTGGATGATCCAATTCTCAAACCCCGAGCATACGAGACGGATGTAAGAATCTCGCGTCTTGCAAATAATCACGAATTTTGGTGCCTAGGCTCTTTGAGAAATTATGTATGAATCCCCTCTAAAACATGATCATTCACCTATTTATATTGACAAAATAAAATAAATTAAAATAAATTAAAATTTTAAAAAACTTTAAATTTAACTTAGTTGAAAATAACGAAATTTAAAATTTCTCCTTACCATTATTGCTTGAGCGGTAGAAATATGCTTGTCATCGAAGCGAATCAGAAAGCTTTCCATTCATGAAAATTTAATCGAAATGATATACGAAATAACTAAATAAAACTATAGTATTTTTAAATAAGCGTATTAGAAAATTTCGAGAAAAAATTGAGAGAGTTGAGAGAATTGAAAGTTTAGAGAGAATAGAGAAAGTTGGATTTGAGTGAAAAGAAAGAAAAATGATCTAGTATTTATAGGAAAAAAAATTATTGTTGACCTTTAAAAGTCGTTGGGAAAATGATCGTTGGAGGATACACTTTCACACTCTCTAAAAAAACGACCTATTGTCCTAATTAAAAAAAATTGACCTATTTGGCCAATTAAAAAACAAAATCAACATATATTTCTAATGTAGCCAAATAAGTCATTATGAAAAAAAAAATGAGAATTTGATTGTAAAAAAGAAATTGATATTATATCATTCATTCTCATCTATGACTAGGGGGTGAGCATTCGATTGAATCAAGTTGAGTTGAATGAAAAATTTTTGAGTTAATTGAGTTAATGAGTCATATTTTATCATCCTAACTCGATTTGAAATTTTTTCAAATTGAGTCGAGTAAAATAAAATTCGAGTCAAGTCGAATCAAGTAAAATTATTCAAGTTAAATTAAAAAAATAAACATGTCAAATTAAAATATTGTTATAATATAACTAATTCCATGTTAGAGTACACAAATTCGAACCATATATATTTTAAAACTTTTTCAAAGCAAAATAATAAAAATAATAAAATACTTTAGTTTTATGAACTTGAATCATTAATTAACTTATCTAGTTCCGAAAATTATTATTTTAATTTTTTTAAATTTTAACTTTCTTAATATATATTTTTAGTTTTTTTTAAAAATTTTATGATTTTTTAAAAAATTTATAAATTTTAGAATTTTTATAAATATTTTGAATTTTAAAAATTATTTTGATTTTTTTTTTGTAATTTTTGTTGAGAGAGAGACTATTTTGCTCATTTTCAAAATTGATAGGAACCAAAAGGGTATTTACACAAATTTGTTATTTAAATTATTCGAATTGTAAAATTCAACTCGATTCAAACTAGAAACTCGAATTACTTATTTGAGTTGATTCAAATAATTCAATAACTTGATTAGATTAACTCGAAATTCGATTTTTTTCGATTTTTTTGAGTCGAATCAAGTTTTGTCAACCCCTATCTATGACACTTTGGTTTTTGGCATGGATCTATTTCTCACATGTACTAAAACAAAGGAAATGTATTATGGAGGCTTTTGTAGCAAGAGACAAATTGCATTTTGACTTCTCTACTAAAAATGGGCAAATTAGTTTCTGTACATTACATTAAAGAGCGAACTAGTTCTTCAAAATTATATTCATTTTTACTATTAAAAATTGGTCTTGTACGTTAGTATGATGTACACGTGGCACACTACATGTCATTGTCTGGTTATTCCATTAGACATACCAATTTTTAGTAATACAAATAGATGAAATTTTTAACATAAATGACTAATTTGCTCTTTAATTTGATCTAATGTACAATGACTAATTTACGTATTTTTTAAATTAAGGGGACTAAACGCAATCTAACTCTTAGTATAAGAGCATTTATAGTACTTTTACCGCTAAAAGAAGCCAATGAATTAGTAGACAATAATGCATGCTATACTAATATAGCCAGGTCAGCAATGATGTTTGGAATAGATTGGTTGGACAGATTGAAAATTGAACGAGAAATCGATCTCGAGAATGGTATTAAATAGATCTGGATCAGTTGAACTAGTTGAAAAAACTATTTGAATAGAGGGTTTTTTTAAAAAAATTAATATATATTTTTATTTTTATTTTAAACTTTTAATGATTTTTTGAATTGATTTTTATTTATATATATTTTTACCGAAAAATTATTACTTGATCAATTTAACTATCGATTCGGTTCCAAAAACATTGATAGATAGTTGCCAGTTGGATAGGATGTGCAATATCCCTTTTAAGTGGAAACCTCTTATATACATTTTTCTTTTTTCTCTCTATTTTTAATGAAAAAAGAGTTTAAATCATAAAATAGTATCTAAATTATATCATTTTTTTTAAATTGGTACTCAAACTTTTTTTATCACTAGTAGTACCTAAACTATATTCTATTACCCAAATTACCCTCACCGTTAAAAAAAATCTCTTAACCAATTCATTTTGTAACACATGATACTTTTAAATTAAAATTAAATTAAATTATAAAATGAATTTAATTAAATTAAACTTTTCAATTTTTAATATTCTCTCTCCATGATTCTTTCTTTTATTTTAATACATTTTTTTAACTGTTAGATAACTTTTCTTTGTAATTCTATTATAATTTTTTTCTACCCAGTTTCTTTTTAGTATTTAGGTTTCATGCTTTATTTGGTTTTTTCATTATAGAGCTTCACCCGGTATTAATTATTTTATGCAAAGTATATGAAAAATATATATATTTTTAAGAAAAACAATATAAGGGTTTTGAATTGATGTAATAAAGGAATTAAAATCAAGGTTTAACATGGAAAAGAAGCTTGCCAAAATTTGGATTTTGTCGTCGGAAACTAGGTTTGGATGAATTTTTTTGATGGATTCATGAAAATTTCACCACCGGAGTTATTTGATGGAGAACAAAAGAGATATTTTTTAGTTAAAAATTGTCATATGTCACAAAATGATTGGTTAAGAGATTTGTTTAATGGTTGAGGTAACTTGGATAAGAGTATAATTTAGATATTGCTTTTGGTAATAAAGTAAAGTTAGTTACCATTTGTGACAAAAAAAATTAGTACCAATTTGAGAAGAAATATAATTTTTTAGTATCATTATGTGGTTTAAGCTAAATAGAAAAAGAACTTTCAAATACAGTTATAAAATGTCACAATGAAATAAAAGTAAACGTGTTCAAAAGTTAAACTATTTATTCAAATTTAGAGGTCGGTTTGAAATATAAAAAGACTTGAAAAAAAGATACCAAATCTGAAAAATAAGTTTAGATAAATTTGAAGGATTACTTTTTATTGAATGTATATAAATATTAAATATATATAAGTAAACTAACATGTATTATATATGTTGACACCATTTTTTTGGATGAAAACGGGGTCGACTTGGATTTTGAAAATGAAACGAAATTGGGAGTCGCCACCAATCTTTTTTGATGAGGTGTGATCAGGTCACCTAGAAATTTGGGTTGTTTTAATAAAACATTTTGGTTTATTAAAACAATGATTTTGGTCTAGGAAAATATGAGAAAATAGGCTCGGGAGTCGGTTACGTATGAGGAAGGATTAGCACCCTCATTACGCCCAAAATTGGTACCAAATTGATTAAATACTGTCCTTTTGTCTAAAATTAAAAATGTTTTTGAAATGTGGTTCTTGTTAATAACATTTGAATAACCCGAGTCCATTGCCAAAAATCTTCTTGTTTCGACGTTCGAAAATTTGTAATTCAAAAATAACAAAAGGATGCCCAACTATTTGGTCTAACGAAAAATCGATACCCAGCACAGTAGGGCACGATTCCTCGAATTTCCAAACATTGACCATTGCCTCACCTTGGAAGATACGAGTGAAATTCCGGAGAGATATTCGATTATTTTGAGCAAATAGGAAATTGTAACCCAGCACGATAGGGTACTATTCCCCGAACTGCTAAATACCGAACATTTCCTTTATAAGTTTTTTTTTTAGAAAACATGAATGAAATTCTAAAGAGACATTTGATTATTTTGAGCAAACGAGAAATTGCACCCAACACGTTAGGGCACGATTCCATGAATTGCTAAATATCGAACATTTCTTTCGTTTTAATAAAATTTTTAAAAGACATGAGTGGAACACCGAAGGAATATTCGATTGTTTCGAACAAATAGAAAATTGCAACCCAGCACGATAGGGTACGATTTCCCGAATTGCTGAACATCTAATATTGCCTTTACTTACGAAAAATCTTATTTCGAGGTAACAAAATGTCATATCCAGTGAGTTAGGACACAACTATTTCCCGAATTTCCAAACACGAAACATTGTCTTGATTTGTGAAGTTTCAAATACAATTGCAAAAAAATGAGTCAATATACTTGTTTGATTATTTAGAGATAAAAACAATTGACGTTGAGAAAGAAGTTGGAATTAAAAAAACATGATGCAATAAAGAGCATGCAAGCTTAGTATTGAGCCAGAAATAAAAATTTGGGACAATAACATTACATGAATAATCCAGAATGATACAAAAACATGAAGGAACAAATATATAAATACAAATGTTAATAATTATAAGCTAATGAATTAAAAGCCAACTTAAAAGAAGTTCTAAGCAAATTACTCAAATAAAATATAAAGTTTTAAAATAAAATGAACAATAAGGAAGAAAGGAAATTTTAAAAGAACACTACTATAAAAGTAATACAAAGACTTTAAAACAAATAATGGATATAAAACTTTTAAAATAAATAGAAAAATATAAATAAGTAATAAATTAAATAATATCATACGAATGAATTTTAAAATAAATGCTATAAAATAATTTACATGGAAATTTGAGATGCATCAAATATATATATAATACATAAATGAAGTTTCAAAAAGATTTAGCAATATGCAAAGTGATATATGTACAACATTTAAGTAAATAATATATAAAATTAATAAACCTAATATAATATATATATAAAAGAGATAATGATAATATACGAAAGTATTTGAAAAAGGAAAAGAAAAAATATGCACATAAAAAAAACAACGAAATCATCAAAACAATACAAGATTATATGCTAAAATAATATGCTCTTATTTCTTAAGGAAAAAACTTCATTGTAAGCACAACAAAACCAAAGGGATAATTTATAAACAAAATTGTGGGCCGAAATAAAACGCGCACAAATGCTCGGGGATCAAAATTGAAAATGACCCAAATCACCAAAAACACTGCTTAGGCACGGACCAAACTGAAACAGCGTGCAAACTTTTAGAGAAAAATGAAAGAAACATAATAGGGACAAATAAAGCTAACGCAAAATAGGAAGGACTGGCCGCACAAATTACCCATTTAAGGGGAACATGCGCAGAACCAACTGTCCATGCGCAGGCCACCTTTCTCCTTTCCCCAAAAACAATTAAAATTAAAGAACAGTGCCCCCTTTTAAAAAAAAAACTTTTAGAACACCCAAATCCCTTTTTTAAAAAAAAAAACCTTTTTTTTTCTTAAAACATTCACCCTCCATTTTATTCATTAGTAGAAATAAATAAAGAGAGCAGCCCCTTCTCCTCAACTTCTTTGCTCTGCTAGGTTTTCTACCTTCCCTCTTTTGAACTGTCACCAAACTATCGTGAACCCGCCGTGGCTTCCATCGTAAACGGTGGTTTAAAGCCTCATGGAACCGGGTTTTTGGCACTTTTAAAGGGAGATTCAATGGTGAGGCCTCTCTATACCAAAGAAAACAAAGGAGAAAGAACCCCTCACATTCTCCTTGCGTCGATTCTGACAACGGAAAAGAAAATTCCGGCGACACAACCCCGGGGTGGATCCGGTAAGACTCTCTTCTCCTCTATTTTTTTTATATTTTTTATACCCACTTTCGTTTAATAGATTTGTAAACAAAAATAAAAAAGAAATAAAAAAGAAACTAAAGAACAAAATGAAAACCAAGAGAATACGATCGGAAATCCACCTTTTCTTTGTATTTTTTTTATTTCTCAAATCCTGCGTACAAGAATGGGGATCCCCCTCTTTTACGATTTCTTTTCGACTTCTATTTTTAGCTGAAAAAAATGAGATAGAATCCAAAATCTCCCCTCTAAAATACAATCGATTCTCCTCTCCCCTTCTCCTCAAAAAAATTCCATCCATCCCCCCTTTTTAACCAGCATATTGATATGGCTTTTACAAATAATAATAATTTTTCACTATTTGCTACAGTAACTCGTGCGTGGCCCCTGTTGCTTTTCCATAATTGCAGGTGGCAGTGGCAGACAGCTGGTAGTGGAGGACCCAGGTGCGGCGGCTAGGGTTTTTGTTTCCTTTTTTGGCTGAGAATTGTTTACGTGTTGGGCCATTGGGCTTTTAGCTTTTTTTGGGGGGATTTGGTTTGATTGTTTGTTTTTTTTTTATTTGGTAGGTATGGGCCCGGGCAAAATGGGCTCGTACAATATAAAACACAAAACCAACCATTAGCGAAAATAAATGTTAGTTAATGTTAATTTTGTAACCTAAGTAATAACTTTTTTTCTTTTACCAAAATTCATTTGATTGCTCCTCCATTGCTTATTAACATTATACTGTAAGCTGTCTTTCTACGTTTTTGTAGTTTGATGTATTTGAGTAGGAGAAAACCAATGACATGTACATCACTTGCTCAGTTTCCTAATTTTTAATTTTTCCATCGTGGAATATACATTTTATCTTTATCATGAAACGAACATATTATTTTGGATTGTGTAAAAATTTTACGTAAATTTCGTGTTAAAACTGTTGTATTCAAGTAAATGGGAGTTGCCATGTTTTAGGCGCGCGACAACTTGTATGGTGTGGCTGGGCCTAGAGTTTGACCTTTTGTTATAGACCGGCATATGCATTTGTCAAATTCAATCACACAAAAAATAATGTTTAAGATGTGATAAGAGAGGTGTGACATGCTCAACGGATAATCACAAATAATGATAATTCCCTAAAATATAATAACAGGGCAACCCAAAACCACCAAAGTGGTTGCAATAACTTGCAAACAATTGAAGTCCCATTTTGACATCCTTTTTTACAGTTTTTTTAGTTTAATTGATTGTAACGATTAAGAATCTTAATTTTTCAGTTTAAGAGTTTGAGAGAAAGAGGGATTTATGGGTAATATTTAATGAGACTTTGAATATTTTATAGTTAATATTAAAATTTGATTAAATTTGAAATTGAATTGAGTTAAATTTTTAAATAAAAACATTTTTTTAATTATTTTCTTTATTCATAATATTTAAATAAGAGATGTTGTTTACAATACAATATTGTCCTAATCTATCATTTCATCCAATAATGGTTGTAGGAAATAAAAGAAATGTCAAATGAAGAAAATTTAATTTAAAAAAAAAGGAAATTGATAAAAGTTTGGTATTTTTGGAGGCAAATTTTTAATTTTATTATATATTAATAAAAAAGTTAGGTGGAGAAAGAAAATACAAATTTTTTTAAGTATATATTATAAATTAACAATAAATAAAATTTCAACCCTAATATTTGAAGTGCAAATAAAAAAGATTAATCCTACTCCTTTATGATTTGGCCACTTTAATTATTGCCAATGGTAACATTAATTTCCAGTTTTATTATTACTCTTCTCCTCAAATGACACGTTCACCATGTTTGTATTTCTTCTTCTTCCTTGGATTACATTCTGATGTGTTTTAAAATTATTGTTGTCGACTCTGGTGAGTCAAAAAAGTGGATTTTGTCGCTGAAAACAATCAAATTTGATTTGGATAGCTGGTGGTAAAACAAAATATGAACACTTATTACTTATCAATATTCAAACGCTTGTGTTCCAAAAAGGCATGAAATCAAAGAAAAAAGAAGAAGAACCCAACCAGTCTAACATCTCAAAAACTCTCAGCATGCCATTATTATAACTACTCTTTTTATTTTTTTTGCCTTTCAACATGGGTCATATTCACTGAGCATTACAACTTTGAAGTTTGAACTGCTTTTATTTACTTTCAATGGAAATAAAGTAAGACTTGAACCGCTTTTCAAAACCATTAGCTTACACTTTTAGAAATGCAACACTCTTCTTTCATCCATAAAGATATAAAAAAGATTTCAATTAAAATATTCATGGTTTTTGTTATTTCTCATTGAGTTTAGACACATCTTAGTACAGTAAATTATTGGAATGAATAAACTCTTTTATCCCTTCATCATTAAGTTTTTTTTGACAACATATTCTCTTTTTAGAATGATCTTGAACACATCTTTAACTATAAGTAAATTTATCAAAAAATAATAACCTTGTATTGCCTAGGACTACTACATCTGTACTTTATTACACCATGTCAATATGATCATTGTTTATTATAACTACTTGCCACATCACTCTATAAGATAAGAGTGATTTTTCTTATAAATACTCTCCAACAGTAAAAAAATGATCGACCTTTTGAACTTTAGACTTACTCTGCACAATTTTCTCCTCCTTCAGCAATCAACAATCAACTTATCATATTTTCTGTTCAATTTTCCAGGTCTCTAAATGAATCCGCGTTCTCAACACCACCACATATTTCTCTTTTTATCTTTTCTTATTCCCTTTCTTATTGTACTATATATATATATAAAAGGTGTAGTTGTCAATCAACTTTTGTACAGAAGAAACACTATTTTTTAACGTCAAACTCCATAGGTATCCATAAATACATGATTGCATGAGATCAAAGAAAACATATAAATTTATAATATTCATACTAATTTAAGCATCTAAACCCCATCAAACACGTCCTCTTCATCTAACCTAGCTTTAAATAAACAAAATTAAGAAACCCAACCATTTTCATTATTTAGAAAGACGTCAATAAACATATGCCATTGCTTTCTTCTTGCTTTTGCAAGCAATGATCCAATGTGCAGAGCATGGCTTTGTTTTTTAAACAATAATAATGTTATGTTTAAAAAATCTATCAAAATCTCTATGATGCCATTACTTCATTTAATCATTTTCTTTTTCTAACTCAGAATTTGATGTGACCTATGCAATTAAAAATTCATTTGAACTGAATTTTTTTTGGGGGTTGTCATGATACTAAAGGTGTTCACATTTATGATATGCTTGAAAACGTGTGATTCTGTATGAACTCATAGTTATGACGATTTTAAAAATCTTAAGTAATTTCAAGTTAAGAGCACTTTCACCGTGATTCCATCACAACGAAAGCAAACAAGGAAAATAATGTTGGAAACAAACAAAATGTACTGAATCACATTAATCAGCTGGATCTAAAAACGGGACAGAGAGGGGAAAAAAAGCATATTCTCTCAACCCAGGTTCTTATCCTGATTCTGCCAATGCCATGCCAACATTGGCAGCATTCCCATTTACCTTTCACCAATTCAATTAAAAAAATGGAAAACTTTATGGGTGGCTGATTCTTTTTCTCCCTCTGGAAACACGAAGTGAGCCAAGAAAAAAAATATATAAACAAGGGGCTGTATTTCTTCTACCTTTGCATTTTCCAAGTTATCCAAATGAATTGAAAATATTAGGTGGCAATGGCTAATGGGTTGTTGACTTGTTGGGAATTTCGAGGGACAGCCAGCGGGTGAAAGAAAAAAAAAAGGAATATCCCAACAACACCCCCCAGTCTCTACCTTCCTCAAACTCAAATTCGTTTTTAGCAATGAAATAAACCTGGGATAATGTAACTTTCAGATTTGGCTTAAATCTTTTCTTATTCCCATACATCCTTAAATTTAAAAGTTATTATTCATTTAAGTTCCTAAATTAGGATGTATATTCATATTGGTCCTTCAACTTGACAACTAAATTTATTTTAATTGAAAATTTTAAAAGTTTAATAATGTAGCACTTTGAGTTTGAAAAATAAATTTTTTTAGATAATAATGTAGTATTATTTTAATAATTGAATCCACATTTGAATAGTTTAGACCATCAACAGTTCGATTGATTTAATTGTCGAATAAAAAATAAATTTTAACTAATTATTTAATTATTATTAATTTGACGGTCAAATCGATTTAACTGGTTGAATCGAGGACTAGTAGTCTGTTACAATTATCGATTCAATTATTAAAACATTGACAATCTAAAATTATATCATATCATTATTTAAAAGTTTTTATTTTATTTATTAAGTTCAAACGCCAAAAATTATTATTTTTTCACTGTGATTAATTTACGTTATCCCAATAAACCTAAAATATTTTAGTCAGTGAAATGAAATATAATTGATAATTCTCTGAAAACACACGTCTTTCACGTTGCTACTGTGTTTGGAAGGGGAGAAAAAAAAAGTAGCATAAAAAGCTCCCTTCTGCTTTCCCTCTGTTCTGTTTTTTGTTGGGTGGTTTGAAGTGGACACATGCACCAATAACTCTTCAGCTACTAACCTTTACTTTCATTTGCCATTGTTTCAAGCTATACAAGCTACATGCTTTTTCTTTTGTGGTCATTGGTTCTTTATAAATATATCAAGGAAAAAGGGTTCATTTCCAATCTGTAAAGGGTTGAAGGTGAATTTGGTTTATTCCACTTCCGATATCTCTTCAACGCTTTTCCTTAGCATTGTCTCGAGTGGGAACCTTTTCTTCTGGCATTGGGTTTCTTAAAAGGGTATAGTTGGAATCTTGGGAGGGATTGAAGTCGTTTTTTTTCCCCTCTCTTCAGCCTTCGTCTTTGCATTGTCTTGGCAAGTAAAAAGCTGTTTTTCTTTTCCATCAATTTTCTGGTACTGAGTTCCTTAGAAGGAAGGGATTGAAGTGTTGTGAAGGAGAAGATGTCGATCCCAAAGGAGCTAGAGCAAGTTATGAAGCTGAGAGGGGGATCAGTGTTGGGTAAAAAGACCATTCTCAAGAGTGACCATTTCCCTGGATGCCAAAACAAGCGCTTGTCTCCCCAGATCGATGGTGCTCCCAATTACCGTCAGGTTCTTTCCCTTTATAGAGATTTGTTTTGCTGCATTTTAGCTCTAGTATTTATCTTTGGATTACAAGATTTGATGATATCTACTTATTGCTTAAAACAAGATACTACGAAGAATTAATTATGAACTTCGTTTGACCTCATATTGGCTCTCAAGAAGTAATTATGAAATCTGTCACTCAATTTATGCTTCTTGCTTTCTTTCAGTTAACACTTTGATGATCCTTTGTCTCATGTTGGATATTGCTTATACTTACAAAAATAGGGTGGTAATATAGTAGGTGATTTAAGAACTATTAAACTTCATGGTTTGCCATGCAATTAATTTCATCTTAACTTATGCAGAGGCTGCCATGCTTGCAGATTGGAATCCCACTTTGAATTGATCACTTATTATTCTATGGGATCGTTTATTTTGTTAAATTTCATATTTTTGAACCTTTTTCATTTGCCTTTTCTTGGTCTGCTGTTAACAGGCAGATTCATTGCGTGTTCATGGTGTTGCTATTCCAACAATTGTTGGAATTCAAAATGTTCTTAAACATATTGGAGCCCAGAAAGATGGGAAGCAAGCACGTGTTCTTTGGATTAGTCTACGGGAGGAACCGGTAAAGCAATATCTTACCAATTGATTTCTGTTGATAAGTGCATAGACTGACTGCTATATGTTCAGTTGACATTTGGGATACTTTAATTGACTACTAAAAGTAAAAACATGATTTATAAATAAAAAAAAGCTGACATTTGATTGAGTTTCAGAACTAGTCATGATTTTGAAATCCTAGAACAAAAAATCAATGCCCGGAAAATTTAAAAAAAAGAAAGAAAGAAAGAAAGAAAAGAAATGCAAACAGCCATGACTGAACTGTACCTGGCTGACCCTGCTTCATGTAACAAACAATTATTCTCTGCTGCATTCTCTTGACATCAATTATAATGGTCATAGATGCTAGGTCAACAAGTAGATTGCAAAGGTTGTTTGTCATTGTTACTGTTATCTCAAGTCAATTGCCTTCATTCAGTAAAAAAAGAAAAAGGATATGTGTATTAATGTTAATGAATTAACTTGAAACTATAAGTTCTCTCTCCAAGCACCCATCCTCCAACAAAGAAGAAAATACTTTTTCCAGTAGAGCTTATCTTGTTACTTGATATGATGATGATAAAATAGAAGTATAGTTCTTAAGTGTATTATTCATCAGAAACTTTATGATGAAGACCTTCTTGATTTTGGTGTGCATGTTGTTTACATAAACTCTATATTTTTTCAAAGAGTTTACAAATTGACAATGTGCCTTTTGTTCTAATTTATATATATTATGCGTAAACAGGTTGTATATATTAACGGACGTCCTTTTGTTTTGCGTGATGTGGAAATGCCATTCTCGAACCTTGAATACACGGTATGTAAGCTTAAAAAAAATTTTGATCTATTCATCTATTTTTGACATCTGATTTCTGGTTTATCACCCTTTTTTATTTTTAATATCATGATCTACTGCATTCTGGAAACTATGATGTAACGTTCTTACTTGCTAACTTAGTGTAAGTGTGATATCAAATGTATTCAACTTTTGGGAGGGTTGAGCAGATGTTGCAAATATAATTTCTAGTTAGGCATTGAGATTTAGCTGGTTAGTAATCTGCTTCATTTCTGCTATGAGTGCCTTGAGAGCTTGTGTTTTCTAGTATACCAGTTTCATGTGAGCATATGATGCCCAAATTATTAAGGAGAGTGAAAATGTACACATATTTTACATTGTGCATGTGCATGCTAAAGGACAGCTGACATGTACCATTCATCTTTATTGTTAGCTTGATCACAGCCTTTATATTGAACAGGGAATTAACAGGGATAGGGTTGAGCAAATGGAAACTCGATTAAAGGAAGATATTCTGATGGAAGCTGCCAGGTATTTCCTTTGGTTGCGTACTTTATTTATTCTAATTTGTAGATGTTCCTTTCCTGTGTTTATCAATGGTTCGCCTTCCCTCCATGATAGCAAATTTTATTTGGAAACCTGACATGGCAGATATGGAAATAAGATCCTTGTCACCGATGAACTGCCGGATGGTCAGATGGTGGACCTGTGGGAACGATTGTCCTCTAATTCTGTGAAGACACCACTAGAGGTATAAGCTTTGGAAATAAGAAAATATGACTGATCTGCCAAAAAATTGAAACATCATGTCAAAACTCATTTTTTTTTTTGGGATTTTACTGGTATAGGTGTATGAAGAATTGCAACTCAAAGGGTACCTGGTTGACTATGAGCGTGTGCCTATAACAGATGAAAAATCACCGAAGGAGATGGATTTTGATATTCTGGTGAGTTCCATGTTATTGACCTCCTTCTGCTTGCTGATTTGAGTAAATAGAACTTTTGTTTGCTCTTGGGGTTCATTTACTTTGTTACATACATCCTACTAAATTTCCGCTAATACATGGACACCCAAATGTCATCACCTCAACTTTTATTTATATAAAAACTTGGGGTAATATGTGAAAGATTTCAAGAGAGCTTTGAATAAAATTGTATTTCACTTATTAACTAAGAATTGAACTTAAATAGAGAAAAAAAATCCTAATCCTAATTGGGAAAATAGTTCCCTTATTCTAATAAACTACTAAAACATAAAAAGAAAATAATTCCCTTATTTTAGTAAACTACTAAAAGATAAAATAAAAATTTCTAGAATATGAATAAAACTTATCTATCCAAATAAGATTTATCTACCTAAATAAATTTAAAATATATACATATTTCAACACCCTCCCTCAAGTTGGTGCATATACATCAATCATGCCCAACTTACTTACAAGAAAATCAAAGCTTGTCTTAGAGAGTCCTTTGGTGAGTATGTCAGCAATCTGTTGTTTTGAAGGAACAAATGGCATGCACACTTGGCCTTCTTCAATCTTTTCCTTGATAAAGTGTCTATCAATCTCAACATGTTTAGTTCTGTCATGTTGGATTGGGTTGTAAGCAATGCTAATGGCAGCTTTGCTATCACAGTACAACTTCATTGGTGAAGTTATTGGTTTCCTCAGCTCTTCCATAATTCTTTTTAACCACACCATTTCACAAATTCATTGAGCCATTGATCTAAACTCAGCCTCTGCACTACTTCTTGCTACAACAGTTTGTTTTTTTGCTTCGCCAAGTCACAAGGTTTCCCCAAACAAATGTACAGTATCCTGATGTAGATCTTCTGTCTGTTATTGAGCCTGCCCAATCTGCATCTGTATAAGCTTCAATTCCTCTTTGTTCGGATTTCTTGAAGAATAAGCCCTTTCCCGATGAACTCTTCAAGTATCTTAGAATTCGAAACACTGCTTCTTCATGTTCCTCCATTGGGGAGTGCATAAATTGACTCACTAAGCTTACTGCAAAAGCTATGTCTGGCCTTGTATGTGATAAGTAAATTAACTTACCAACTAATCTTTGGTACTGCCCTTTATCAACTAATCGACCTTCTTTATTTTCAAATTTTACATTTGGATCAATTGGTGTGTCAGCTGGGCGGCAACCACTCATCCCAGCTTCTTTTAAAAGATCAATCACATATTTTTTCTGAGAGACCACAAGACCCTTCTTTGATCGAGAAACTTCCATTCCAAGAAAGTATTTCAAAGGACCCAAGTCTTTGATCTCAAACTCCAATGCTAGATGCTCCTTGAGACGTCTTATTTCATCCACATCATCTCCTGTAAGAATGATATCATCGACATAGACTATAATAACAGCTATTCTACCTTTTTGTGAATGTCGATAGAACATTGTGTGATCAGCTTGCCCTTGTGAGTAACCTTGTTTTTTAACAACTTGAGTGAATCGTTCAAACCAAGCTCGAGGAGACTGTTTCAGACTGTATAAAGATTTCTTGAGTTTACATACTCGAGTTCCAAATTTTTCTTCAAAACCTGGAGGAGGATCTATGTAAACTTCTTCTTCAAGTTTTCCATTTAGGAAAGCATTCTTCACATCTAGCTGCTGTAAAGACCAATCAAGATTAACAGCAATTGATAAAAGAACTCTGACGGAATTTAATTTGGCCACTGGAGCAAATGTTTCAAGATAATCTATCCCGTATGTTTGAGTGTACCCTTTTGCTACCAATCGGGCTTTGTATCTATCTAAAGATCCATCTGGTTTGAATTTGGTTGTGAACACCCATTTACAGCCCACTGTTTTTTTCCCTACAGGTAATTCCATTGTTTCTCATGTACCTGTTTTTTCAAGAGCACGCATCTCCTCTAAAATAGGCTCCTTCCACTCAGGAACCTGTAAAGCATCTTTCACATTTTTTTGTATTTGGACAGTATCGAGACACGAAACAAAGGTTGAGAATGTCGAAGATAAGGCTTTATAGGATACAAAGTTAGACATGGGATATTTGACAATATTTCTAACACCTTTTCTTTTGGCAATTGGAATATCTAAATCAAAAAATTCATTGGCTGGATTATAAGCTTTACCTGGACTTTTGACAGGATCTTGCGGGTCGGATTCTTGGTGATGAATCAAGTGGATTCCACTTTCTTGATTTCGATTTTTTCTTGAGTAAACAATTAACTCCTTTGTTTGTTTTTTATTTTCATGATTAGACTCTACACCTTCATCCTCCTTTTCACTAACATTAACATCATTAATTTTTGTGTTAATTATAAATTCGCCTTCCCCATTATTAGAATCCCTATGTTGTATATTCCTAGTCTCTTCTTGATCAATTATAGAATCTTCTTTAGTATAATTCCGTCCCTGAAGATTAGAATCAAAATAAGATTGTGTTTCAACAAATGTGACATCCATGGTAACTATAATTTTTCTATCAATTGGATCATAACATTTGTAACCCTTTTTATAAGAAACATAACCAACAAAGACACATTTTTTTGCTCTAGGATCTAGTTTACCTTGATTGTGAAGATGAACAAAAATACTACACCCAAAAACTCGGAGGGATAAATCTGTAATCAATTTAGAGTTAGGAAAGTTATCTTTAAAGAGACTAAAAGGAGTTCTATAATTTAGAATTTTACTGGGCATTCTATTAATAAGATATGTAGCTGTTAACAAGGCTTCGCCCCAAAGATAACGTGGTACTTGACTAGTGAACATCAAGGCTCTAATTACTTCCAAAAGATGTCGATTTTTTCTTTCTGCAATCCCATTTTGTTGTGGTGTATTTGTACTAGAACTTTGGTGGACTATTCCATGTTTGGTTAAGAAAATACCTAATTGGTCACTAAAAAATTTCCCACCATTGTCAGTTCGAAATACTTCTATTTTCACACTAAATTGTGTTTTCACCATAGTATAAAAAGACTGAAACACATTTTTAACTTCGGACTTATCTTTTAATAAAAACACGCAACAAAGTCGAGTATGATCATCAATAAATGTGACAAACCAACGTTTTCCTAAAAAAGTCGAGACTTTTGAAGGTCCCCAAACATCACTATGAATTAACGAAAAAGGTTTGGAGGCTTTATATTTTTGAGGTGGAAAGAATGACCGATGATGTTTAGCCAATTCACAAAATTCACAATGATATGAAGAAGGACTTTTATTTTTAAATAGATTAGGTAACAAATATCTTAAATAATAAAAATTAGGATGTCCAAGCCTATAATGCCAAATCATAACCTTATCAAAATAAGAAACATAATTTAAACATAAAGTAGTTGTTGGTTGACTTAGATGGTCGTTTTCAAGAAAGTAAATTCCACCAAATTCTTTAGCATTGCCAATCATCCTCCCCGAGACCATGTCCTGAAACTTACACATAGAGGAGTCAAATATAACATGACAATTTGAGGATTGGGATAATTTACTGACCGATATGAGATTACAAGCTAGATTTGGCACATGTAAAACATCATGTAAAACCAAGGAAGATGAAATTTTAACAGTGCCTTTCCCGGCTATTGCCGAGAAGGACCCATCTGCTACTTTGATCTTTTTGTTTCCTGCACAAGGTGTGTAAGTTGAAAAAAGAAAATGACTGCTAGTCATGTGATCACTAGCTCCAGAATCAACGATCCATGTGTTTGTTTTACAAGGCTTGACACTGAAAAAAACAGGAAAATCAGTACCTGATTGGGCAAAAGAGGAAGAAAGATTATTGGATGAGTTAGGAATAGAAGAATTCATCCGAAATTGTGGTGATTGAAAAAACTTGTGTAGATGCTCTAATTGTTCCTTAGTGAATGGAGACCCTTCCAGAGAACTTTGGCCCTCATAATTTCCATTAGTTGTTTGGAAAGCTCTGCTATCCCCTGGTTGTGAACCACGACCATTGCCATTCTTTTTCCTTCCATTTGTCGGTTTCCCATGGAGCTTCCAACACGTTTCACAAGTGTGCCAATATTTTTTGCAGTGATCGCACCAAGGTTTTTTCTTTTTTTCACTATCATCATTATTTTTAATAGTTACAAGAGCAGAATTATCATCATTAGCTTCAAACCCTGGCTTTAACATTACTTTTCTCCTTGTCTCTTCTCTTCTAACCTCAGAAAAAATCTCACGAAGTTTTGGAAGCGGTTTTTTCCCTAGGATCCGAGATCTCACTTCATCAAATTCTTTATTTAAACCAGCCAGAAACAAATAAGCTCTTTCATTCTCTTCTTTTTTCATAGCTTTTACACTATCTCCGGGACACTCCTATTCATCATTATAACACTGATCCAGTTCTTGCCAAAGAGACATCATCTCATTATAATAAAGAGTAACTTCTTTTTCCCCTTGCCTAGCTTTCCACAGTTTTATTTTTAACTCAAAAATCTGTGAAGCGTTTTCTAAATCTGAATAGGTGTCTTTCACAGCGTCCCAAACATCTTTAGCAGTTGGGAGAAAAAGAAAAGGTTTACCTATGGAAGCTTCCATGGAATTAATAAGCCACACAATTACCATAGAATTTTCTGACCTCCACTTGCTCATCTTTGGATCACCCACCTGTGGTTGCTCAACTTCTGCATTTAAATGACCTAGCTTGCCGCGCCCATCAAGTGCTAATTTTACAGACTGCGACCATTCCAGATAATTCTTGCCATTCAACTTGTGAGATGTCAGTTGAAAAGAAAGGTGAGACGCCTCTGTCCCTTGAGTCATTGTACTCTCGGTAGTTGTTTCAACTGTAGAACTTTCTTCCTCTGTTTGATTGCTGGATCTCTTATCTCCAGTGAAGGCTGTTTTAACCATGATGTTACTAGAGATTTTAACCTAACTCTGATACCATGAAAGATTTCAAGAGAGCTTTGAATAAAATTGTACTTCACTTATTAACTAAAGAATTGAACTTAAATAGAGAAAAAAAATCCTAATCCTAATTGGGAAAATAGTTCCCTTATTCTAATAAACTACTAAAACATAAAAAGAAAATAGTTCCCTTATTCTAGTAAACTACTAAAAGATAAAATAAAAATTTCTAGAATATGAATAAAACTTATCTATCCAAATAAGATTTATCTACCTAAATAAATTTAAAATATATACATATTTCAACAATATGTACAACTCTTCTGATCAGTTTATTTTCTAACTGTGAAGTTTTGTCTTATTTCGGCCCAGTAATACAGTATAACTGCAGCTTATCTTTAATTCAATGGTGGAGGGCTTTTCAGAGATTAAATTTTCTGAGTTTTGCACTTGGGTTGTCTCATTGAAAATCAGAGCATACTATTCCTCACTCTCTGTTTAGCTCAGTGACTTAAATAAAAACAAATTGAATGCTGCAAAACAATTCAAATAGCTAATAAATGTCTAGTTCTCGATGAATTTATTAGATGCTTCTCCTTTTAAGAAAGAAGTAGGATAGTAGGGAGAAGCTTATATACTTTCATGTTTTACATGATATCAGGAATATGGTAACTCAAATTTTGGTTTTAGATTTTTAACTAAAGATCCTCATAGAAGTGACTGTATTTGGTGTTTGGGTATTTTTTATATGGAAGCCTTGGATATGACCATGGCGATATTTTTCTGTTAGGCAAAATTCGTGAAAATTGTGACTTCGATATGATGGTTATATTTAATTTTGCTCATAAGGATACTTGGATATGAAGAAAATCTTGTGGTTTTATTATCATTGAATATATAAGCATTAACATCTGAGCTTTCCTTTTTGTTTCCAGGTTAATAAACTTTCTCAAGCTGATATAAGGACAGAGGTTATTTTTAATTGTCAAATGGGACGAGGAAGAACTACTACTGGCATGGTGATTGCAACATTGGTTTATCTCAATAAAATTGGAGCTTCTGGTAGTGGTGTCTCCTTTTTTTTTAATGCAATTTTAGTCCGAACATGCTACACATTCTCTACTATTTATGTCATCCCTGTTATCGACATAAATATCTTTACATTGCTGTATTTTTATATTTAGATTTTTGTACTTGGAAGGTTCTCATTGCATATGTTTTGTTTGCACTGGTTTTATTATGCCTATGGTGACTTCATAAGAAATATACTAAGACATACTGCACTGATTTAACTTGGCGAAATCCTTGTAACATTTGTGACTGAAATAGATTAGATGTTGGAAAACGGAAGAGGATTCCTCAACTTTTCTCCCTTTGCATTGGTCAATAAAATCTAACCGGGGTGTATATTGTCCTTGAATGTGTACAGAGGCAGAAAAGCTTTCAAGAGGGATTTACAAGGGAGCTGTCTGATTCAGTTTTTGTTGTATTAAGTTTTTTTTTTGATTTAAAATCTTTTGTTTTCTTCTTTGAGATTCACTTTTGTTAAGAGTTAAAGGTGAGGCTAATTGAGCTTAGGAGCCATAGAGAACCAGAGTAGCATAGAGAAAGAGGAGTATGTGATTGACTAATCTGGTATTGTTGACTGGAACCTGAAAAAAGAAAACCTTTATGAGCTATGAAGCTATCTTGTTCTCTATCGAATGGACTAGCATGAAGCTTTGTTTTGTCCTCAGTTAAATAGTCTAGATGAAGCTGCAATAGTGGGACACAGAGTCCTTTTGATCAAAAAAATAAAAATAAAACCTTGCAAGATAATTCTTCAGATTGAAACAGAGGTACTAGGATCTTCTGATTAAATCATTACTAGTTTTGCATCAACTTTGTTATTTGTTATATTCATCAAACTGCTTTATGACCTGCCTTGGGAGATTATTTGACTTGTATGTACATCATGTTTGTAATGTAGCTTTTTCTGATTTTTAATGTTCTTATATCTAATAACTTAGGCATTCCAAGAACCAATTCAATAGGGCGAGTTTCTGAGTCTGGTTCTAATGTCACTGACAATCTGCCCAATTCCAAGGAAGCAATTCGGAGAGGAGAATATACTGTCATAAGAAGCCTGATTCGGGTCCTAGAGGTATTTAATACTACTACATGCTCTTGGTTGATTCTTTAACCTTCTATTAGGTCTTTTTTCTTATAAATAGTGACATTCCTTTAGGGTGGTGTTGAAGGGAAAAGACAAGTGGACAAGGTCATTGACAAATGTGCTTCAATGCAGGTATGGCTTTCGAAGTATCCCATTTCATTCAGGTTTAGCTTCCAAGTTACTGCTCTAAAATTAATGGAAGTCTTTGTTTGAGATATAGCTTATATCGAACAAACAATTCATTCCTTCCTTGATACAAGTTTTTTTTTGTCTTTATCTGCAAAGCTTATTAAGTTTTATCATAGATCAATATGACTCAAAGATGTGTTGCTTTAAATGCAAGTACAGAACTTAAGAGAAGCGATTGCCACTTATCGTAATAGTATTCTTCGTCAGCCGGATGAGATGAAGAGGGAAGCATCACTTTCATTTTTTATGGAGTACTTGGAGAGATATTACTTTCTTATATGCTTTGCTGTATACATTCATTCAGAGAGGGCAGCTCTCCATTCTAGTTCCTCTAATCATACCAGTTTTGCTGACTGGATGAAGGCAAGGCCAGAGCTATATAGCATTATTCGCAGGTAATGCTATAAATGAAAATCTTAAAAGAAGTATCCTGTTTTAATTTCAGGACTTATGCTAAGCCTTTTATGATACCGGTTTTACACTTACAGAAGCAATAAAGATACTAGTATCACTTTTTTATGAATACAGTTGAGTGTCATATAGTGAGTCAAATTGAGCAGACATTTTCAGAGTCATGATTGAGAATTGATTAATAGTAATGTATCTGCAGAAGCTGAGCTGCCTGGACAAATAAATTTTGCCTTGTTTTTATCATCAATTCTTACCATTTTATTTTCAGTTCTGATAATGTGATAAAGCATTATGAATATTGTGTGGTTGCTCTGATACTTCATGCCATTGCCTTCTGAACTCTCAGTTGGAGCTATTTTAACTACTGCCTGTAGAATAAGTTGCTTTGTTGGTTAAAGTGCAAGACTGATTCTAATTCAGCAATTTGATGCTGAATTCATGCGGTTTAACCAGCAACAAGTTGCTTCTTCCAGATATCCCCCCCCCCCCTCTTTTTTCTTCCTTCTTTCTTCATTCTTCCAGGAACTGTTTTAGTAAAGAAAGGAACCAAGAAGGGTAAATGCATTTGTTGCAATTGAATATGCTTAAGAAAATGCTGTTGGTTGTATACTAAAATACTAAACTTGACCAGCACTGTTAAAAGTGATTTTCGCATCCTCAATGTAATACTAAATTTGTTCTCAATTCAAATTTAAAAGAAAACTATCCCAAGTATCATTTTGTCATTGGTGCATTCATTAATTGACAATGTATTGTTTCAGGCTGTTGCGAAGAGATCCAATGCGTGCTCTTGGATATGCAAGTTTGAAGCCGTCTTTGAAAAAGATTGTTGAATCTGCTGATGGTCACCCTCATGAAGTGGGTTTAGTTGCTGCTCTCAGAAATGGAGAGGTTCTTGGGAGCCAGACTGTTCTAAAAAGTGACCATTGTCCTGGTTGTCAGAATGTAAGCTTACCTGAGAGAGTAGAGGGTGCTCCTAATTTCAGAGAGGTTCCTGCGTTTCCAGTTTATGGCGTTGCAAATCCAACAATTGATGGAATTCGATCTGTCATTCGAAGAATTGGCAGCTCCAAAGGTGGTCGTCCAGTTTTTTGGCACAATATGCGGGAAGAACCTGTCATCTACATTAATGGAAAGCCATTTGTTCTCCGTGAGATCGAAAGACCCTATAAGAACATGTTGGAATACTCGGTAAATTATGTTTAACTATAAAAACATCTCGGAATACATGGAAAATTGTTTATTCTTGCCATATGTGATAAAATTTTGTTAGATTTATGTGGAGGAACTTTTGGGTTAGGCACATATGAAGTAGAAAGGACACTGATGCAGGCACTAACTTATTGCATTTATGTGTCATCATGAGATAGCAGAGATGTATGCTGTTTAATCCAAAAGGTGGTAAAATCATATGGACCTTCCTATTACTTCCTAGTGGGCATATGGAACATGCCATTAAGGAATTAAACTGGACAATGCTCCTAGAATGGACAAAACTGAAAGTTTGCTAGGAATACAATCATTTGATCGTCAGAAATTGATTTGAATAATGGTACTTATACCTAAAGCAAACATGGTTTTCTCCAAAAGAGTACCTCTTTCTTTGTTCTGTGCAGATTGTTTTTGAATCCCCCCTGCCCCAAGTACTTTGGAAGAAAAGGGCCAATTCTAACTGGAGTCTTAATTGATCTTCTTTCAGGGAATTGATTGTGAGAGAGTGGAGAGAATGGAAGCTCGATTGAAGGAAGATATCCTTCGAGAAGCTGAACGCTATGATGGTGCTATAATGGTCATTCATGAGACAGATGATGGGCAAATATTTGATGCTTGGGAACATGTCAACTCTGATTCTTTACAAACTCCACTAGAGGTTTTTAAATGCTTAGAGGATGATGGTTTTCCCATTAAGTATGCACGTGTGCCCATTACTGATGGCAAAGCTCCCAAAAGTTCTGACTTTGATACTGTAGCTGCAAACATTGCTTCTGCCTCAAAGGATACTGCTTTTGTATTCAATTGCCAGGTATTTCATTGTTTGAATGAATTTGCAGGTGCTTATTAAGTTTTTCTGTTTGCTTCTTTGCCCTGCTTTCCTAAATGTGATTGTTCCCTCTCTTTTTGTAGATGGGAAGAGGGAGGACAACTACTGGTGCTGTAATAGCTTGCCTTGTTAAGCTTCGTATTAGTTACGGGAGACCGATTAAAGTCCTGCTTGATGAGGTGAAGCATGAACAGCCAGATGGAAGCTCTTCAAGTGGTGAAGAAAGTGAAAGTAATGCCACTAGATTGACCTCTAGCACTGTTGAAGTAAGAACTAGAACTGAGCAAGGCTATGCATTTGGCATAGATGATATCCTATTGCTGTGGAAAATAACAAGATTATTTGATAATGGGGTGGAGTGCCGTGAGGCCTTAGATGCAATTATTGATAGATGTTCAGCACTCCAGAACATACGACAAGCAGTTCTGCAGTACCGGAAGGTATTCAACCAACAGCATGTTGAACCAAGGGTGAGGAGAGTAGCACTGAACCGTGGAGCTGAGTACTTGGAGCGTTACTTCCGTTTAATTGCTTTTTCTGCATATCTTGGAAGTGAAGCATTTGATGGGTTTTGTGGACAAGGAGAATGCATGATGACATTTAAGAGTTGGTTGCATCAGAGACCAGAGGTCCAGGCAATGAAATGGAGTATTAGATTAAGGCCTGGGCGATTTTTTAATGTCCCTGTAAATCTTCTTCACTGTCTAGAATCAAGTCAAAGGCTTAATGAATTCTTTGTTTAATATCATTGATTATGCCTGTATAACTGATTTTGGTTTTCTGCATGCAGGAGGAGTTGAGAGCGCCACATGAATCCCAACATGGTGATGCTGTGATGGAGGCCATTGTGAAGGCACGTAACGGTTCTGTTTTAGGAAAAGGCTCTATACTTAAAATGTACTTCTTTCCCGGTCAGATAACTTCCAGCCGCATCCAAATTCATGGTGCACCTCATGTTTTTAAGGTATGCTCAAAAGAAAGAGACTTTCTTGAGACTGGTATGCCTTAGGCTGTCTAATTGTTTAGGTCATTATAGCATTGGGTATATTAGATTTGTAGGTGTTAGTGATGTACACAACAAACATGCATGTTCTTGGTTCTGAGTTATATAAGATAATAAAATTTATTAAACATTTGCAAAGTCCTTATGTTTTATCCCTTTGAACCTATTTGTACAGGTCAATGGATACCCTGTTTATAGCATGGCAACTCCAACAATTATTGGTGCTAAAGAGATGCTAGCATATCTTGGTGCCAAGTCAAATGCAAGAGTTGCTGGTCAGAAAGTGGTAATAACTGATCTGAGGGAAGAGGCGGTTGTTTACATTCATGGCACACCATTTGTACTGAGGGAGTTAAATAAGCCTGTTGATACCCTAAAGCATGTTGGAATTACTGGCCCTGTGGTATGTCATCATGAATGATGTTCACTGTTTATTGTAAATTATTTAACACCAATTACTTAAGCCAATTCCTTGCGATGTGATCATTATGCAGGTGGAAAACATGGAGGCACGACTAAAGGAAGATATATTGTCTGAGGTTAGACAGTCTGGTGGCCGAATGCTTTTACATCGTGAAGAATATTGCCCATCTTCAAATCAGTCCAGTGTTGTAGGGTACTGGGAAAACATCTTTCCTGATGATGTGAAGACACCTGCTGAAGTTTATGCTGCTCTAAAAGATGAGGGGTATAATATAGCATATGGAAGGATACCTTTAACTAGAGAGAGAGAGGCTTTAGCTTCTGATGTGGATGAAATCCAGAACTGTCGAGATGAGTAAGTATCAGTATATCTAGCTAGTGCTTCTTTCATTTTCTGCAGTTATTCTTACAATGGCTTCACCATTGTAGTTTTTTTTACAATATTCACCAATGTAGTTTTAAATAGCGAACAACATCCATTTTTTTTTTTGTCGAGACTAGATTTGTTTACATCAGGACAACTTTAGTCATTATGAAACCAAGCATTTGAAAAAACACAGAGAGTTATTTTCTTGATTGCTATTGCTTGAGTGGTTCCTTTGAATTTAATCATTGTTGAGAAGCTGCAATAATGTCTTCTACAGGCCCTCAGCATGTTACCTTTATGTATCGCACACCGGATTTGGAGGGGTTGCATACACAATGGCAATTATCTGCTGCAGACTTGATGCCGAGGTGAACTTTGGGACATCCAGCGTCACACAAACAATGGTTAATGGAGATCAATATTCTACACCTGAAGAAAGCTTGCCATCCTGGACTTCTGAAGAAGAAGCACGAAGGATGGGTGATTACCGTGACATACTAAGCCTTACTAGAGTTCTCATGCATGGTCCCAAAAGCAAAGCAGATGTTGATATCATTATTGAAAGGTCTGCCTCATATCTTTTCCCCCTTTATTTAGCTTTAATATAAATTGCAATGAAGTTTTTCTTCTCACTATATTACAACAATACCGGCAGTATGCATAAATAAAGTTAGTGATTCAGATGGTCCTTCGAGGTAAAATGATGGATCCAGTTTAACAAGCCTCTCCTGTTGCTTGTTTGATTTTTATTTAATTTCATTTTGCTACATTATTTCCCTCTTTGATGGTGCTGAGAGTTAGTTCCAATTCTTGTGAAGGTGTGCTGGTGCAGGGCATATACGAGATGATATCCTTCACTATAGTAAGGAACTTGAGGAAGTCGCGGATGATGATGATGAGCACCGAGCATACCTCATGGATATGGGTATTAAAGCTTTAAGGTTAGTGTTTGCGTAGTTGCATTTAAGCAATAGGATTTTACTGCCTTCATCAAGTGGTTTGCCAATTAATAATTGCTATCTTTACTGTAGGCGTTACTTTTTCCTCATAACATTCCGGTCATACCTATATTGCAAGTCTCCAACAGAGACAAAATTCACATCTTGGATGGATGCAAGGCCAGAACTTGGACATCTTTGTAATAATCTTAGAATTGATAAATAATTTGGCATACTATAGTTCCCTTCAAAATGTCAAATGTATATTTGTATTTATGTATGCATGTATGTATGTAGATTGTATAGGTCTCAATGCCTATGAATTATTTTTACCATCTTCACCGGTGTATGATTGATTGCTTTTATATGAATATGATGAGGGTTAGTAATTTGATGTGAAACTTCACCACTTGGACCTTGAATTAGGGGACTTAGCAGGTTTAAAACTCATTGGATCGTAAGGTAAATCACCGAGAGTGTGCACTTTGCATCATCTTTGTGAAACATGAAAATGATCCCTTTAACTTCCTACTACTGTTTTTGATCCTTGAAAAGTAACAAGGCCGTCCACCTCTTTGATTTTTCTAAAAAAAAAAAAAACCATATCTTTTAAGGTTAAAATTTCTATCAATTAAGTATTTTGACTGTATTTTTTATTTTACTTATTTCCATTACTTGTCACGTTAGTATTGTTTCACCTTGTGAAAATTGATATTTTCCATCTCACGTTGTGAAAGTTGGTATTTTCCTTTTAAAAATTCTTAAATATCATTACAAAATTATAAAAATTTATAAAATTTCATAAAAGATTAAAAAAACATTGCAATTATTAAAAAATTATAAAAATATAAAAAGTGAAAAAAATTATAAATATTATTTAAAAAAATAAAAAATTATAAAAATTATATAAGATTACAAAAAAATTATAAAAATATTTTCAATTTTATGTAGCGCTTTTGTCATTTGCCGTCAATCCATTTGCATCTTAAAACACTCAATCTTTCATTGTCCATCACTTTTTTATTTTAGAGAAGCCTTTTTATATATATAATCCTTTCACAATCATCATTTTATGATCAATATCAACAAAAAACATCAATATCACAAAAGAAAATAGTGAAAACAAAGCTGAAAAATGTTGGCATTATCATTGCTTGCCGTAACACCGTCATTGATGATGGTGTTGTATTGTTAAAATTAACGATAGCTAGTGCGAAAAAGGGAAAATTTTGGGTTTTATAATTTTTCTTAAAATTTTAATTTGTTTTATTATTTTTTTAATTTTAAATAATTCTAATAATTTTTATAGTTTTTATTTTTAATATTTTTCTTTCTTTTGTATTTTTATAATGATTTGTCATTTTTATTAATGTTTATAATTTTCTATATATTTTTAAATAAATTTTTACAATGTTTTATGAATTTTTTATTATTTTATTATAATTTCTTTAAAAAAATACCAGTTTCCAACATATGACAAAATATTGATGTAACAAGTAACAAAAAATACTTAAAAAAATAATAAAAGAAAGACAATGGTTATACTTTAACAACCGTTTTGCTAAAAAAAAAAAACAATGAGCCATTAGAAAGTTTAATTGATGAGAATTTTAATGTTAAAAGAAGTCAATTAGAAGAATTTGTGGTTAATTGAAATTAAAAAAAGGAAAATGAAGTAAGTTGTGATATGTTATCCCAATTTCATTTGTTTTTGTTGAGTGAAATGAGTTCTTGGAAGTTGAACTTTCATATCCTATTCAATTTTTGTAACACTCTTTACTCGTGTCCGATGTCGGGATAGGGTATGAGACATTACTGGATTTAAACTCAAACAAACATTTAAAACCGAGACATAAATTTCCAATCAAATTTAAAACCTTTCACATGCATTCATACACGTGCATATCATCCCTTATACAAGCCCACGAGGCCCAAAACATACATTAGGAGTGATTCGGAACTAAACCGAGAACTTTAGAAACTTTTGGAAAACTTAGAAAATTTTTCATGCAAAAGGGGTTACACGCCTATGTGGCTTGGGACACGCCCGTATGGGTAGGCACGCCCATGTCCTTAGCCCGTGTAACTCTCATAAACAATTTTGGGTCACACGGCTAAGTCACATGCTAGTGTTTCGGGGCCGTGTCCTTCACACAGCTGAGACACACGTCTGTGTCTCTGCCTGTGTGGCCAAGAAAATGGCTATTTATCAAGCCATTTGCCACCCTCATTTGCACACTCACATACACACTTTCAATGACACTTAACATGACACAACTAAGCTACCAACACAACAATAATCAAGGCTTAAACATATCAAAACAATTATTTACTGTTCATAACAAAACTGTCCACTTGAGTCATAGTCACTAAATTATTTATATCTTGAGCTACAGAATTCTAAATTAAGATCCGCTTGATTTTTCCGAAACTAGACTCAAATATCTTCCTGCCATAAAATTTTTAGAATTTATGGTTTAGCCAATAAGTACAGTTAATTCTTCAAATTCATCCCTGTTCTGCAGTTTGACAGTTTTGACCTTTCTTCACTAAAAATTAATTATCTCTTAGTACGGGATTTGGATGATATTCCAGTTTATTTCACTTGAAAATAGACTTATTAAGAATTTAAAAATATAAATTTTGACCCCCAAGTATTTTTATACAATTTTTAATGATTTTTCAAATTCAGAACAAGGGAACCTGAAATCATTCTGACCTTGTCTTGCAAAAATTCAAATATCTCATAAAATGAAATTCTTTTGCTTTCTTCTATGTAAAACTAGACTCAATAGGCTTTAATTTCATATTTTATTCAACCTATAATTTGATTTCCATAATTTTTGGTGATTTTTCAAAGTTATACTTCTGCTGCTGTCCAAAACTGTTTTAATGCTAATTTTACTCTTTCATGATTTCTTTGTATTAACTTTCATTTAGACATACAAAACACCAAAGCATATCCATAACTAGCCATTCGAATAGCTAGTCATTATCAAATATTTACATGCCATTCATTGGCCAATTTAACCTATACATCAACAATAAAGACTTAAACATATCATTTCCTTACCTTCATATACATGTGTTAAATATGACTCTTATTTTCAGTTAAATTTGAGAAATAATATTTCAGTTAAACTCTGTTTACTTGTTTCAATCAAACACTGATTTGTTTAGATTATTTTATTATTATTCGGCTTATGAATTTAGCCTATAAATAGGCTCTTTTACAACCTTAGAATATACACCCATTAGAGATTAGAACTCATAACACATTCAGAGAATTTTGTGTTTACGTTTTGAGGGTTCTTTATTTTTGGGTTTTCGGGATTTAGTTTTTATCTCCATCTTTTGTACTCTTCGTTCTTTCGCCATTATAGTAAAATTATCTTTTCCCGTGGTTTTTTATCCTCTTTGGATTAGTTTTTCCACGTTAAATTTATGTGTTCAATTTCTCAATTATTTCGCTATTTTTCTTGTTCGTTGCTTAATCAGGTCGATCCCTAACGAGTGGTATCAGAGCTAGTTCAATTTTCATAGATCAGCCCGTTCAGAGATGGCAACAACAAGGTTTGAAATTGAGAAGTTCGATGGTGAGACAAATTTCAATCTGTGGCAAGTTCGGATGATGACAATTCTAGTTCAATCAGGCTTGAAAAAGGTTGTTACCGGGAAAAAGCCTGAGAATCTAAATAAAACAGAATGGGAAGAGCTTGATGAAAAGGCTTTGTCTGCAATCCAGTTGTGCCTTGCGAATACGGTATTGTAGGAGGTATTGATGGAGAAAACCTCATCTGCCTTGTGAAAAAGGTTAGAAACTTTTTATGCGACTAAGTCTCTGGCTAACCGTTTAGTGCTAAAACAACATCTATTTACGTTTCGCATGAACGAATGTGAGGTTCTTAGAGATCACATTAGTTAATTCATTACTTTTTTAAATGATTTAAAGAATGTTGAGGTTCATATTGACGATGAAGATTAGGCTATGCTATTATTGTGCTCGTTACCCCTTTTATACAAGTCTTTTAGGGAGACCCTGATTTATGGTAGAGACAAACTCTTGTTCGAAGATGTGAAGGGTCATTTGTTGAGTAGAGACAAACTTGACAATGAGTTTGGTTTGGACAGCAAGATAGATAGGCAACCTTCCGTTTTGGTAGCATCAAAGAAACGAGACAAAATGTGTCGCTATTGTAAAATGTTAGTTCACGTCAAAGCAGATTGTTATAAACTGCAAAATAAAAGAGCTGCTGAGAGTAACGAGGAAGATGTAGCTGGTGCTAATTTGGCCGATGAAAACGGTGATGATTTCTTATTAGTGTCAACAAGTGATAACTCCAAGCTCACGTCCGAGTGGATCCTAGATTCGGGATGTTCTTTCCACATGTGTCCCAATAGAGAGTGGTTCTCCACATACAGTTCGGTTGAAGGTGGAGTTGTGCGCATGGGAAACGACTCATCTAGTAAGGTAATTGGTATTGGTACTGTTAAAATTAAGATGCACGATGGGACGATTAGGACACTCTCAGATGTCAGGTATGTACTTGATTTACAAAAGAATCTCATCTCCTTGAGTATTTTAGACTTGAAAGGATGCAGAATCAACATCGAGTCGAGCGGCATTAAAGTATCTCGTGGAGCTCTCATTTTGTTAAAAGGTAAAAGAACTGGCAGTCTTTATATTCTGGAAGGTTCTACAGTGACCGGTGAAATCGGACGTCCCTCGTCTGTTACGGAGTTGAAGTCAACTTGTTTGGAACGGAGGCAACTTGGTCATAGGAGGGAAAAAGGTATGACCGTTTCGTTGAAGAGAGGTTCTCTTTTGGATGCAGGTTTTGAAAAGTTAGGGCACTGTGTTCGTGAAAATCAGACTCAGGTTAGTTTTGATTTGGCAGTGTACAAGTCGAAGGCTAGAAGTCTTCCAGTTTCTAAGCACAAATTCAACTCAGTTAATTCCTTGCATAGTTCAAGATAGGCTCGTGGCAGGCTTTGGCAAAGATGGCGTTGTGGAAATATGAGTCAAGGTGGAGATTTGTTAAATATGACTCCTATTTTCAGTCAAATTTGAGAAATAATATTTCAGTTAAACTCTGTTACTTGTTTCAATCAAACACTGATTAGTTTAGATTATTTTATTATTATTTGACTTATGAATTTAGCCTATAAATAGGCTCTTTTACAACCGTAGAATATACACCCCTTAGAGATTAGAACTCATAACACATTTAGAGAATTTTGTGTTTATGTTTTGAGGGTTCTTTGTTTTCGGGATTTAGTTTTTATCTCCATCTTTTGTACTCTTCGTTCTTTTGCCATTATAGTAAAATTATCTTTGCCTGTGATTTTTTATCCTCTTTGGAGGAGTTTTTCCACGTTAAATTTGTGTGTTCAATTTTTCAATTATTCTGCTATTTTTCTTGTTCGTTGCTTTATCGGGTCGATCCCTAACAACATGCTCATAACATCATACTTTATTAAGTCCACACATACCCAATCACCTTCAACATAACAATTTCCCACATGTATCATTTAGTCTAATTTCATTAACATACCATTATAAACCACATCACACAATGACATTGACGTAGGCATATGAGTAATTAATATGTTTGCAACTCATTAGCCAATTAAGCCAATTTATGTGGCTACATACCAAATCAAATCCTTAATCATTACAAGCCAATACATTTGGCCATATCATAATGACACATACACAAAATGACTAAGTTCCTATACATGCCATAGACTTAAAGGTTTGCATTCATTTACCCAACATGATAGCTTGATAGTGTGATAGCATCTCCGGCGATCTCCAACTCGAGCTAGCATACAACCCTATAAGATATGGGAAAGGAAGGGGAGTAAGCTATATAGCTTAGTAAGTTCATATGTAAATAATAAGCAACTTATGCCATAAATTTATCATTTCAATAATATAACCATAATTCAACATGTCTTGGCATTAGCCTGGCAACTGGAATCTTTCCCATTATAATATGTTACACCAATTAACAAATCATTTCAAATTTCATGGTAAACATGCACATTAATTATATATATACAAACTTTCAAACATATAACTTATCTTCTTTCAATTTTCTAAGCTCTTAACTTCTCATACTAACATAGCCATCTTTAATGAATAATCATGCTAGTCTTTTCTTTTTACTCATATCCGATGAATCATTTTCAAGTGAAATACAACACACTACATTTCAATTTAATTTGGCCTAAAAGCCCGAGTCATAAACATCAACAATTCTTACCACACATATATACACGTATACCATTATTCATAAGGTTAACACAATAACATTATCACAATGCTCATGAACTCACCATTCATGAATTCCACACTCAATTGAATTTCTGTACATACATATACAATTTCGTAACTTAATCATATCCTTTCACAATCTGACATAATTTTTGTATTACCCGTTGAACACTTGGAATACTAATCGGATACACAGAAAGTCTTTGACGGCTTTTTTTTATAAAAATAACCAAAAAAATTTAATTAATTATCAAAATGACCCATTTTTTTAATTAAACATGAAAATGACCTGAAATCTACAGTAAAAGTTGGTGAAGCCAAATGATTTGGCGCCACTAACATGTCACGTCAGCTTTCATGAAAAAAATTAATTTACAGGTGGAGTCATGTAGAATGGCGTCACCTGTATAAATATCAGAGAAATACTACAATTTCTGAAAATATGGGGGACTTTAAAAAAAATTTACTATTTTTTGGCGGAGCCAATTAATTTGGCGCCACCAGATTTGCCTGACAGTCACCCTGTTACTTTTTAATTTTTTTTAACTTTTTTTATATTGTTTCTTTTACTTTTTTTTTGTTAAGTTTTATATTTTTCCTTATTTATTTATTTTTAATTTTAAAAAACTTGAAATGCATATTTGAAATGTTTTATAATATATATTTTTTAAAATTTTAAATATATATTTTTGAAATTATTTTTTAAAATTTTAAATATTATTTTTTAAATTATTTTTTAAATTTAAATTATTTTCTTAAATTTAAATTATTTTTTTTAAAATTTAAATATTATTTTTAAATTGTTTTATAATATTAATTCTAAATTTCTCCACAAAATAAAATATTAATTCTTAAAATTTTAAATTTAATTTAAAAAAAGTTTGAATATCTTTAAAATAAATTTTAAAATTAATAATTTATAAAAATTATATTTAAAATTTAAAAAATATTTAAAATATATATTTAAAATATTATAAAATAAATAATAAATTTGAAAGGTCATATCTTTAAAAATAATAAATTTTAAATAATTTAAAAATCATAATTTAAAATATTATAAAAGAAATTAAAAAATATTTAATATTTAAAATATACATTTAAAATATTATAAAACTAATAATAGATTTGAAAGGTCATATCTTTAAAATATTTAAATGTTTTATATTATTAAAAATATATTTAAAATTTAAAAAATGATATTTAAAGTTTAAAAAATAACATTTAAAATTTAGAAAAATAATTTCAGAAATATATATTTAAAATTTTTAAAAAATATATATTATAAAACATTTCAAATATACATTTCAATTTAAAAAATATATATTATAAAACATTTCAAATATACATTTCAATTTTTTTAAAATTAATAATAAATAAAATAAGTAAATAAAATAAATAAAGATAAAAGACAAAACTTAAAAATAGTAAAAAAAGAAGAAGAAACAATATGACAAGAGTAGAAAAAGTAAAAAAAAAAAACAAAGTAAAAAAAGTAACAGGGTGATTGTCAGGCGAATCTGGTGGCGCCAAATTAATTGGCTGCACCAAAAAATGATATATATTTTTTAAAGTCCCCCATATTTTCAAAAATTGTAGTATTTCCCTGGTATTTATACAGGTGGCGCCATTCTACATGGCTCCACCAAAAAATTAATTTTTTTTCATGGAAGGCATGTTGGTGGTGCCAAATCATTTGGCTCCACCAACTTTTACTGTAGATTTCAGGTAATTTTTGTGTTTAATTAAAAAAATGGGTCATTTTGATAATTAATTAAATTTTTTGGGTTATTTTTATAAAAAAGTCGTCTTTACACACAAATGTCACATATGTAGCCAAAGCTACCTTTATTTCATATCACATAAATGCTCGCTCTTGAGCTAATCACGGGCCTGCTCACACAAGTTGACGGTCAAGACGTAACTATACGGGCTGCTCACACAAGCTGTTAGGTATCCGCAACACATGCCAGACTACCTAGCCACTGGTAGGACGTACATGAACAGCACCCGAATCACATAATTATATATATCACATGGGGTCCTAGTGACATGTCACTCGTATCCTATTCTATTCCTAAGGTTCAACCGAGATTTTGTCGCTTATCATATCGTTGTCGAACTTGTCCATAATGTTATTCATATAATTCATAAAATATTAAATTATACAAATAAGAATGCAATAATAAAAAATAACGTTTATATTTACATACAAACTTACCTCGAATGTGACAATGGAGAAAAGGACCTAATCATCTAATACTTTGTCTTCCCTCCGGTTCTAGGCTCGAATCTCGTTTTTATTGATCTATAACATCACATTTAGCTTATTGAATCATTAAGCTACTCAATACAGCCCAAAATCTCATTTTAGAAAAATTTACATTTTTTCCCTAAACTTTGTCATATTTACACTTTTGCCCCTAGGCTCGTAAAATAATTTTCATTCAATTTATTTAAAATACAAGCCTAGTCAAATTATTTTTATAACAATAAAAACCCACAATTTCCATTAAAACACACTTTTACTACATATTTTTATAACTTTTACAAATTAGTCATTTTAGGCATTTTCACCGAAAATAACTTAGCAAAAGTCGTTTAACCAACAACTAACATGCAATTTCTACCATCAAACATCAAAATACACAAATATTCAACATGGTAAAAAGTTTAAACTTTGACATCTCTTCAAATTAGTGGTAGAAATAGGTAGATCTTGTTACGAGGATTTCAAAAACGTAAAAATCATTGAAAACGGGGCTAGAACGGACTTACTATGGAGCTTGGAAAGCTTGAAAAACCCCCTAGCCATGGTGGTCTTCAAAATTTCGGCCAAGGGGTTGAAGATGAGCAAAATTTGACTTTTATTTTGTTTATTTAATCATTTAATTACTAAATGACCAAAATGCCCCTAACTTAAAAATATTCTACTTCACCTATTGCATGTCCATTTTTGTCCAAAAAATTAAATAATGGTCTAATTACCATTTAAGGACCCCCAATTTAAAATTTCATAACAATTGGAAACCTTTAGCTTCTAGACCTCAAGTTTTGCACTTTTTACAATTTAGTCCTTTTGACTAAATTGAGCGCCCAAACGTCAAAATTTTCAAACAAAATTTTCAAAAAACAATTTCATAAAATTTTAGACCATAAAAATATAATAAAATAATTTTTATATGTCGAATTTGTGGTCTCGAAACCACTATTCCGACTAGGCCAAAAATTGGGTTGTTACAATTTTTGGTTTCATTACATATTCTGTTCAGAAACTGTTGAGTTCCACAATATTAAAAAAATTAGGATATTTTATGTTTTGGATTAGAATGATTTAAATATGACATTAGAAGCTGTTAAAATACTGGAAAAATTAATCAATTTTATTCATCACCTAATGTACTGTACTTATATTCAATAATTAACTAACTTCCTAACAACAAAATTAATTAGTTACATGCTAACTAACTAGATAACTAATCCTTTTAACACTCCCCCTCGGTTAAAATGTTTGCTTGTTGATCTTTAGTTGAAACATGAAATGCCTGCACAACACCTTTTTGTATCTTTTCACACACAAAATGACAATCGATCTCGATGTGTTTCGTTCTTTCATGAAACACTGGGTTAGCAGCAACTTGCAACGCCACTTGACTATCATAAAACATGCTGCAGGAATCTCGTGTTTGATTCTAAGCTCTTCAATCAACCCTTTAAGCCATACCAACTCAGTAACAGTGGAAGCCATGCACCTATACTCGACTTTTGTTGAAGAACGTGCCACTGTATTTTGCTTCTTCGATTTCCAGCAAATCAGAGAATCACCTAACTTGATATAATATCCAGTAACAGACCTGTGTGTCATGAGACAGCTTGCCCAGTCTAAATCACAGTATGCATTCAACATTGGATTTGAACTAGCTGATAAGAAAATTCCTTGTCTTGGATACTGTCAAACATATCTAACAATCCGTAAGGCTGCCTCATAATGAACCTCTTTATGAGCTTGCATGAATTGACTTAGATGTTGAACTGCAAAAGTAATGTCCATATGCGTATGAGTCAAGTAAAGCGATCTGCCTATCAACCTCTGATAAATTGTAACATCTTCTAACATCTCGTCCACTGTATTCTCATGAACCTCTTTATCATAGTCTGCTGTAGTATGCTTTACATTCTGCTCAAGTAGTGTTGAAGCACAACATGCTCCCCCTAGACCCAAATCAGCTATCAACTCGAGCGCATATTTCCTTTGATATAACACAATACCTTTCTTGGAACGAACCACTTCAATGCCAAGGAAATACTTAAGATGCCCAAGGTCCTCTATCTTGAAGTTGAGGTGTAAAATGTCGTTGAGTTCTTCAACCATTTTTCCATCATTCCCAGTAATTAGAAGATCATCAACATATATGAGCAGTAATACTATTTTGTCTCCTTTAACTTTGGTAAACAACGAATAATCATGTAGACTCTGAATATATCCATTATAAACAAGAGCTTCAGTCAGCTTTAATTCCATTGACGAGAAGCTTGCTTCAAACGATATAATGATTTAAACAGCCTACAAACCCGAGATTTAGACTCCCCCTAGTTGTGAAAACCCTCAGGCATGGACATATATGCTTCTTCATGCAAATCACCCCGAAGAAAAGCGTTGAAGATGTCCACTTGAAATAATGACCAGTTAACATGGTTGCCAAAGAAATAACAATACGCACAGCAACCTACTTTTCCATAGGAGAAAAAGTTTCATGAAATTCAATCCCTTCACACTGATTATAAACCTTAGTAACCAAGCGTGCCTTAAACCTTTCAACTGAGCCATCTGAATTATACTTCACCTTATACACCTATTTGCAGCCAATTGGTTTTTTACTAGGGGTAAATCAACCACCTCCCACGTGCCATTTGCCTCAAGATCTTGTATTTCCTGCTGCATGGCTTCAATCCATCTCTTGTCACTAATTGCCATCTGATAGGTGTGGGGTTCAGCAATAGAAGACAAGAAGATGGTAAACAAATGAGAATGAGAAGGTAAATGAGCATAAGAAATAGAGTCAGATATAGGATATGTACTTGTAAGCAAAGTAGTAGATGAAGAAGGATTGGTGGAACAAAAAAAGTTTGATAACCAAGAAGGAGGTTTAGAGACTCTCGAAGACCTACGCAAAGGTGGTTGACTAGAAGGAGCAGTGGGTGACACAGTTGGAAAGAGACCAATAGGCGAATGATCTGCAAAAAGATCAGAGGATGACTCAGCCAGTGACCTAAGTGATGCACCACTAGCATCAGGAAAAGGAAAAGAAACACTCTGTGGTGTAAAAGGTTCCTGAAGTTTTTTATGCACAGGAATGAAAAAGATATGAAGAAAATCATAATCAAGCTCGTGTGAAGATGAAGAAACAGGAAATAAAGGAGAATTTGTATAAAGTGACTGAAAAGGAAATAAATTCTCATGAAATATAACATCACAACTAACAAAGAAAGTCTTGGAATGAATGTTAAAAAGCAAGTAACCTTTTTGAACAGTTGAATACCCCATGAAAACTGATGGAATAGCTTTAGATGTGAATTTATCATGATTGTTAAGCACTATTGCAAAGCAAAGACAGTCGAAAACTCGAAGGTGAGACAAATCTGGAACCCTCTTATGAAGCATTTCAAAGGGTGACTTCCAATCTAAAACGGATGTAGGTAACTAGTTAATCAAATTGCAAGCTGTCAAGACACATTCACCCCAAAATTTTATGGGTACATGGGACTGAAATTTAAGTGCAAGGGCAACATCGAGAAGATGTTTGTGTTTAAGTTTTGCTACCCCATTTTGTTGTGGGGTATGTACACATGAGCTTTGATGGACAATTCCTTGTGAAGAAAAAAATTCTTTCCCTGCATGATTAAAAAACTCCAAACCATTGTCGCTCTTAATGGTTTTAATGGAAGTAGAATGATGATTTTGAACATAGGCAACAAGCTGTTGTAAAATAACTATGGCATCACTTTTAAAACGAAGAAGATATACCCATGTTATTCTAGTGAAGTCATCTACTAGTGTGAGAAAATATCTATGCCTACTATGTGTTGATACACGATATGCACCCTATAAATCAATGTGTATAAGAGAGAAAGGTTGTTCTTCTCGTCTATGACTAATAAGAAAAGGTAAATGTGACTGCTTTGCAAGAGGCATACACTACAGTGCTTAACATGATCACCATTAATGAGATTAGAATCAAACTGAGACATTTTATTCGTAGTACTTAAGGAAGAATGGCCAATTCGAGCATGCCATAAAACACCAGAATTGGATATATGTGGTAATGAACTAGATGAAAAACACGAATTCAAATTAGAATTGAAAACAATGATTGAATAGACTGATTTTGAGTTGATGACAAAGGTGTTGAATGAAATGTGTATAGACTTACTTTGACTCTACCAATCCCCTTCATCTTTCCACTAAAAAGGTCCTGTATAAGACAAAAATGTGGATAAAAAAGAACACAACAGTTTGGTTCTTTGGTGAGTTGAGAAACAAGCAAGAGATTAAAATGAAAATCTGGTACATGTAAAACTTTGGATAGGGTATGCATGGGAGTCAGTGAATAAGTTTCAACATGAGCAATTTTGGCTGTTTTACCATTTGGCAGTTGAACAAAAGATGGTGAATCACATTTAGCAGGTGAATGTAATACTTGAGATTAAATGTCATGTGATTGGTAGCTCTTGTGTCAAGAATCCAATCCAGTGATGAGGGACCAAAACTAGTACCTGTCATATGAGCTAATGTCTGCACCCCAGATCCTTTTCCTAATAGCTCCAGAATCTGTTGATACTGTTCAGGCGTAAACACAGGTATCTGAGAATAGCTCGAATTTACACTACCTGTAGAAATAGAATCCGAACTTATATCTGTGATAACTACACTATTGGCAGAAGTTCCCTTCTTGTTTGTAAACTTAAAATCCGTAGGATAGCCAATCAACTTATAACATGTTTCTTTCTTATGACCTTTGATATGGCAATAATCACAAGTCTTATTAAAATGTTTTTTAGATTGCACTGGTTGGTTAGATGCAGCAGAATATAATGCAGTAGATTCAGAAATCAACGAGATTTTTTCAGCATTATGACGCTGCCTTTCCTCTTGAATAAGCAAAGAATATGCTTGGTTAACTGATGGCATGGATTTCATAAGCAAAATCTGGCTACAACTATCGAATAAGACTCATTTAATCCCATAAGAAACTGGAATAACCTCAGTTGCTTCAAATTTTCAATATTCTTTTTCATAGATTCACAGTTGCAAATAGCAAGGGAAGCAATAGCATCATATTCATCCCACAACTATCGAAGTATCCTGTGATAAACCGAAATAGATGAGTACCTTGAACGTGCGTAACAATCTCTCGATACAAGAAATAAATCCGAGATGCATCCACCTTATCAAAATGCTCATTCAAATCAGACCACACAAGGGCTGTACTGGATGCAAAAACTATCCCAGCAGAAAGCTCTTGGCTGACAGAATTCAAGATCCAAGATAACACCAAAGCATTGCAACATTCCCATTGTGGCTGTAAAACCATTATAGTATCTTCAAACAAATAAGAATCATCAATAAAACTAACTTTTTTCTTAGCAAGCAAGGCTATACGCATTAACCTACTCCAGATATTATAATATTCAACTCCAGTGAGTTTATACGAAACCAATAAAGTCCCTAGAGTATCAGATGGACGTAGATACAGTGGATGAGAAGGATCAATTTGCATTGCGCTCAGACTCACCATGTTGCAATGAAGAAAACAAAAGCAGAAACTAATAAGAAGAAAAAAGACTCACAAAACCAAATGAAGCAGCCAGAAACGATGATCGAAGCTGTCAATCAGAGGAAATAACTGGCGCTCTGATACCATGTTAAAATACTGGAAAGATTAATCAATTTTATTCATCACCTAATGTACTGTACTTATACTCAATAATTAACTAACTTCCTAACAATAAAACTATTTAGTTACATGCTAACTAACCAGCTAACTAATCCTTTTAACAGAAACCATATGACAAATTAGGACATTTTAAAAGGATTGAAAAGTTTAGTTTGCTTCCTCAAATACACTTGAACTAATTATCAAATAATGGCAGCAGTCCCACTCTTTTTATTTGTCATTAGAAAGGAATAATATGATATACATCACATTCCATTTTGAATGATTCCTATTACTTGCCAAAGGTGCAAAATTAAACTACAATGGAAAAATTAAACTACAATCAATATAGGTTTAGACCAAACTTAAAATATCTCATCTATTTGATTGGTTAAGTAGACACTCTTCCATAACTCAATACTCTTCCATAACTCAATCATACTTTCTTCTATATGCATACAATTTCATGCATGAATTACGGTTCTTTTAATCATTTAATAAGGAATGTGGGATAGGTTCACTTAGTCGACAAACTTGCAATGATAGCTTAATCTTTAAAAATTCCATCAATAATTGTTTTATCAGCTACATCAAAGGTCTAACAGTGACTAAAAATATCTAAGATTTTACTCTTTGCAACATCGAACTCATTCTTAACTTTACATTCTTCATCATTTAAAGGAAAAAAAAAAGAAGAAAAAAAACCATTGTATTTAGATGGAGAGTGCCTATCTATTCATTACAGCCTAGTGGGGTTATTTTCCACTCAAACAGATGTTGCTGCAACTTGGTTCTCAGCCCATGCAACATTCTACGGTGGGAGTGATGCTTCTGGTACAATGGGTAAGTTTTTAACCCTTTTCTATTTTCTTTTAAAATTATACTGGTCTTAAGGCATATATAAACTTCAATATAAAGAGCTCTTGGTCTTGAACTAAGGATGATTATTAATGCTATGTGGGTTTTTTTAGGTGGAGCTTGTGTCTATGGTAATCTTTATACAGATGGTTATGGAACAAAAATAGTTGCACTCAGTACAGCTTTGTTTAACGATGGAAAGTCATGCGGAGGGTGCTATCAGATAGTTTGTGATGCTAAAAAAGCACTTCAATGGTGTCTCAAGAGTAGATACATTACCATCACTGCTACCAACTTCTGTCCTCCCAATTATGCACTCCCAAGTGACAATGGTGGTTGGTGTAATCCTCCCCGTCCGCATTTCGACATCTCTCAACCTGCATTCGAGACCATTGCCAAATACAAGGCCGGAATTGTACCAATCCTCTACAGGAAGTATGTTCAAAAGTTCATTTTTCTATTAAAAAAACTTTGAATTTTAAGCATAGTCTCTCAATAATTTGTTTTGTGCTTGGCAGGGTGAAATGCGAGAGAAGTGGAGGCCTTAGATTCACCATCAATGGAAGAAACTATTTTGAGCTAGTGTTGATATCAATTGTAGGGGGTGCTGAGGAGATTTTCAAGGTGTGGATAAAGGGTTCTAAAACAAATAAATAGGAAACCATGTCCAGAGACTGGGGAGCCAACTGGTAGAGCTTAAGCTATCTCAATGGTCAGAGCTTATCCTTTAGGGTTCAAGTCAGTAATGGAAGGATTCAAACAGCTCTGAATGTGGTGCCTGCCAATTGGCAATTTGGCCAGTCTTTCAAAAGAAACATCCAGTTTTAGACTTTCCTTAATTAGTACCTACCTCTCTTATGTATTTTTCTTTGATATACAACTATTTGTTTTCTTCTTTACTTTGGGTAGATAAAAGTCGCCGCTTAGATTGTGGCTTAGCCTAGTGGATTACAAAATATTATATGTATATGCCATCTATTGAAAACTCTATGTATTGCAATGTTACTATAGGCCTTGTATTGTTACAAGTAACAGTTTTGTACAGTCAAATTTCTGACAGGATAACTCCCAATTATTTACTAGCTAGACATGAAGCTTGAAAATTAAACCCTAATAAAACATTGAAAAAAAATCAAATTAATGAAAATTCATCAAGAACATGCAACGAAAATAAACCAACCAATTTAAGTAAAAGGAAAAATGCCAAAGAGGATTTTCAATTGTAATGTTTGATGATAATTTCAAAAACTGCGAAAGAGATTATATATACTTTTGTGTTGAGGAGAGGTAACAAACACCTAATGCTCGCCGACCAAAATCCCTCTCTAAAACAATCCCAATCCAAATTGAAATTATTTTAGTTTCCTTAAATAATTATTTAATTTCAAATGGGTCTACATCTATATACTATTCTTTTTATACAATTTAAATATTTGTAAGATAAAAACTTTATCAGGAAAATCCAATGGGACAAAATCTCGGTTAAGAAAAAAAGAGTATAATGTGTATTTACTCCCTCTCATGAAAACATCACATAATATCTCATATTTTACATATTCAATCTTGGATACTAGCTTTTCAAATGACCATTTGAACGTATTTGCTAAGAATTTACATCACCATTCTTTTGAAAGTTATGAGTGAGGAAAATTTTGGAGAAATATATTTTGATCTCTTCAGGAGTTTCAACAGTAATCATAGCAAACTTTAATCATGATTCTTCTATAAAAATCATGATTCTTCTATAATCTTCCTTCAACTACTATTCACTAAGTTAAATTTACCATATATGTTCAAATTATTTCAATTCATATAAATGAACAATTTTCCAAGAATTTTTCAAATTGCTTCTAGCATTCTAAATCCTTCAAGAATTTTAATATAAACTTTACTATATAGTGATTCATAAAAGGTTGTAACAACAACCATTATACGCAAGATAAATCTTTTATGAATTGCCAATTTAATAATAGATCAAAAAAGGTTATTGCATCCACCACAAAAGAATATTATAGCTTTTCATAATCAATGTTAGGACTTAGTGAAAAACTTCATATTTTATTTCGTTTTTGCAAAACTATTTCATTTATGCCCTCATACTTTAAGATATTTTAACTATTGGTCTAAAAACTCCACAAATTTAATTGTACTTGAGTTGTGTCATTTTGTTTTTGACCAATCCATTCCATATCTATATTTCTTTAGATTTATTCAAGATTCTCTTTTTGTTTTGTTATTTCAACAATATTATTGCATACAAAACCATTATCGACCACTTTTATTATCGATTCCACATTTTTCGAATTAACATAACTTATCGAGATTTCTTTATTTTCACTATTTTAATCTTCAGTTTCAGGTACTTGAATCTCTTCTAGAATTTTAGTCATTAGTAATGTCTTGGGTTTCTTTTAGAGCATCTACCTTCATTATATGACCATCTAGAAGAATTTTCATCTTTGAAACCGATTAATCTTTACTTTATTCTAATTGATTGTCCTACTGGGATTTAAATTAAAATATTAGATGATATATAACATTGGGTTATTCTCATTAAGTTTGTAAATACTTAACTTGTAATAAAGTGAATTATCTTTTTTGAAAGTCTAGTTCAAATTACTCTCTATAAGAATCTAGATAATGATAACTCCTTACAAGCAGTGATTTCATTCAACTATTATTTCTCTCCCTAATCTCGAAAAAACTATCAAATCAAAATAGTAATAACAAATCATGTCATAATTGAATCTCCAGTACATTCAAAACATATAATAATACAAGGAGACTCATAATTAATATATGTTCCCAACTTTTTTTGAAGACTCACTCATCTTTGTGTGTTGTGGTGGATTAATTAGAACATATACGCACTACAAAAATTATAAGATGCGAAATATTTAGCTCTTAACCAAAAACCAACTGTAATGGGGAGTATATATAACTTATTGGTTTGGTGCGTACAACATGAAAATTAACATAATCTCATGTTGAAATAGGAAGTTTAGTTTGTCGAAACCATTTTTTTGGAATTGACCTTTTTTATTTTGAAAACGAAAATGGGAGTGGCCACCAATCTTTTTTATTAGGTGTGATCGGGTCACCTCATAGTTTGATCGTTTTAATAAGATGTTCAATTTATTAAAACAATACTTTTTTCGGTCTACAAAATCCAAAAAACGGGTTCGGGAGTCTGTTATGTACGAGGAAGGATTAGCACCCTCGTAATGCCCAAAATTGGTACCTAATTGATTAATTCATGTCTTAGTGTCGAAAGTTGAAAACTTGGAAATAGTTTAAAATATGATCCCTCTTAGGACTAATGTTAATTTTACCTAAAAATTGCTTGAATAAATCAAAAAGTATGTTTAAGTCCCTCTCATTTCGAGGCAACGAAATGCCACATCCCCTAAGTTAGGACACGACACTTTGAATCCTTGAGCATGAGTTTGCCTTTATTTTTTATTTGAAATCTTATGTATTTTAATTTTGAAAGGATATTCGATTACTCGAGTTCAACAAGAAAATCGAAACCCCGTAAGTTAGGGTATGATTTCTCGAATCTCTCAAATACGGAACATTACCTATTTTTGAAAATTTGTTTTGTATAATAATAGGTGTAATATTAAAATGATAGCTATTTATCTCATTTGGGATATAATATAAAAGCGACTGATTACATTTAACATAATGCATGATGTAATGATTTTAAAATGGTTATACGGATAGAAAATTTGAATGACATATAATAAGTGAATAAAGAAATGCTATGATAATATCAATGTAACTATAATAATAGTAAGAATATTAATCCATGGTATAATATAAATAAAGTAATAAAAATAAATAAAAATAAAAAATAAAAAAATGAAAAATAAAAATGCTAGATGCCTTATGACGATTATAAACGTAAATGATGCGAGAATGATAAAAGAAATGACAAAGTAGTAAAAATAAGATAAAAAAATAATAATGATGATAATAATGATAATAAATGAATAAAATTTACAAATAAAAAATATAGATAATCTAATTTTGAAAATATATAAAAAGGGGTAATAAATAAATAGATGAACAAATAATAATAAAATAGTAATAATAATGAAAGCATAGATAAAAAAAACCGATGAAAGGAAATAAAAAATATTAATAAAAAATGTCGAAATAATAAATAAATGAATACAAGGATTGAAACAAAAATAAATAAATAAATGAATAATTTATAAATAAATGAGTAAATGAACAGATAAATGAATAAAGTAAATGGAATAAGGAATAAATAAACAAGTAGATGAATAAATAAATAACAGAATTAAAATAAAAAGGTCTTAATAGTAACTCAAATGAAATTAAAAGGACAAATTGTATAAAATAAAAAAACAAAAGGGCTAAAATGTAATGCGTGTGTAACACCCCTAACCCGTAACCGTCGCCAGAATAGATTAAGAGGCATTACCGGACTTATAACTTAGTTCAGAATAATCACTTATCAAATAATCATCACTTTTCAGTAAATATCATTCATTCACATTATACATATATTTAGATCGAGTATACAAAGCTTTAATCATGCATTCGGGACTAAATTGATAACATATAAAAATTTCAGAAACTTAGAAAAATTTCAACATTTCAAATGTCACACGCCCGTTTGAATAGGTTGTGTGCATCACAAGGCTAGTAGACACGCCTGTGTCTTAGACTGTGTGAAAACAGGGCATACATATTGACTTGTGTCACACGGCCGAGGACATGCCCGTGTGCCATAACTGTGTGAAAACTAGAGAGGTTACTGACTTAGGTCACACGGCCGGACATACGCCCATGTACCAGCCCGTGTGTTACACACGGCCAGTAGGCACACCCGTGTGTTTAGGCTGTGCCAAACCTGTAGGGTATACTGACTTAATTCAAAAGGGTACCCCATGAGACACACGGTCGTGCAGCATGACTCTGTGTCGCACACGGCTGAGACACACGCCCATGTCTCTGCCCGTGTGGACAAAAATAAGCTATTTGCAAAGTCATTTTGCCACCCTATATACACAAGCATTCACAAGCATAAATGACCACATTTTTACAACTCAATTGGCAACCAAAATAACCATTTCAATACACATTATATGTAACACCCCTCACCCGTATTCGACGCCGGGATAGGGTTCGAGGCATTACCGGGGCTTTACACTTATAACACACTATTTGGGTCGCAAATTTTTGCTAAAATTTAAAACCTTTCAACCATGAATATCCCTTCCCTTATATAGGCCTTCGAGGCCTCTAACGTACCTAGAGGCAGTGCGGGACAAATTCGGGCATGTTTGATAAACCTTGGGCTCCTCAGACAAAATTTCCTTATCTTAAAGTGTTACAGGCCCGTGTAGATGGGCCGTGTGGACTCACACGCCGGTGTGAATTGGGACACTCCCATGCCCTTCGGCCGTGTGCAACACTGACTTATCAATACGGCCGTGGCACACGCCCGTGCTGTCTGCCCGTGGACAACACTGTCTTTTAGACACGGTAAGGACACATGCCCGTGTGGCCTACTCATGTGCATTTTTGATTTAAAATTTTAAATGCAGAGGACACACGGCCATAGCCCACACCCATGGGAAGGAACCGTGTGTCACACACGGCCTAGACATACGCCCGTGTGTCCGACCCTGTGGACCCTAATAGGCTATTTTCCAAGCCTTAAGTCGCCCCTTTCTACTCCTTATACCTAGTGGTTACCAAGTTTGAAGGAAAACATGATTATACACTTGTAATAATCTTGATAAAACTAGTTGTATGGAAACCTCATATCATTGGTTTCATACATGAAAGGTTATTTCCCATTTAGTGTTTATGGGTTTCCATGTCACTTTAATAAGTCTGAAATTGGCTCGTTCATGTAACTCATTGCCAATTGGTAACAACCAATCACTTGTAAATAAAACCATACAAAAATTCGTAGGTTATAGCCTACTTCAATTAAGACAATTTTCATGGTTCTATACAAAAAGGATAAACATATTTTTTTTACATGCCTTCATTTGGCAAATCAAATGACACATATAAAAAAATACTCAAAAATCCTATACATGCCATTGAACAAAATAAAAATGTCTTTATACTAAAGCTTGACTAGATGATAGTGTGTCGACTCTCCAATTGTCTTCTAGTCCTTATGAGTCATCGAGCTCTGTGAGATAGGGAAAAAGAGAGGGGTAAGCATTTACATGCTTAGTAAGCTCGAATAACCGGAAAGTAAACTTACCGAGTAATTATCATACATCCATATTTAAATCATGAAATCATCAATTATGAAATGATTCCCTATCACATACACTCAATCAATGAGTTAGTCACATAACAAAGCATCATGTAATTTATGTAGATGAGCTCATCATTCATCATCTTATTGACATACATCATATTAATCCCGTTGAGTTTCTAGGAAATCTCGATGGAATACCCATTATCCGTCAATTCTTATGAATGATCATTTCACATATATGCACTCCCGCGAACCTCACATCTTATGGTAGGATTACCAGTCCAGGCTAAATCCCCCATATCATGAACTCATAAGGTGATGTCGGGATTACTAGTCCAGGCTAAATCCCTTATAGACATACACCCTTACTGAGCTCGGATCTGAATTACCAGTCTAGGGTAAATTCAGACCCTAATCAGATTACCAGTCCGGGCTAAACCATAATGCACACATATTCTTCGGGAGGCTCTATCATTCAAGGAACACCCTTTCGAGCTAGATCCTTTTCATAATTGAGATCAACGGATTACCCATCCGGGCTAAATCCTTACCGCAACACATGCATGATCTTAAATCACATGTAATTACAGATTGCCATCGAATTCCCTTTGTCAACCTCAACCGAGACATTTTTCACAGGTTATCATCAAATATGCATTTCTACGATATTTAATGCCAATAGTAAATGAAATCATCATGCATTCATAAATCATACAATTATGCATATTAGGGGTTTACTTTAAGTTATCTGAACTTACCTGGTATTTGTTTCGGAGTTGTGTTTCAGTAATAAACCTTGCGTTTACCTCGATCGACCTTTGGAATTTGTTCCTTGGGGTCTATAAAAACAAAATTATATCATTAATACCTCACATTATACATCACAAGTCTAATTCTCACCCCCGGTCCAAATGACCGTTTTGCCCCTAACCTTTGATATTTTTACGATTTAGTCCTTAAGCTCGTATAATGAAACACATGCAATTTCTACCTTACCCGAGCCTAGCCGAACACTTTTCCTTCTTATGGTAGCCCTCATCTTCCATTATTTTCACACTTCTACCACACATTTTACAACTTTTGCAAAATGGTCCCTACAAGGGTTTTTCATGAAAATCACCAAGGAAAAAATGTTTAACATATATTCATCTTTCATGTTCCTCCATAATCCATTAAAATACAAGCGACTCATGCTTGGGTAAATTTTTAAACATGAACCTTAGCATGAAATATGGGTAGAAATGGAAAGAGCAAGCTACCGGGATTTCAAAAATACAAAGAACATTAAAAACGGGGCTTGAGAGCACTTACTATTGAGCTTAGAAAGCTTGAAAACCTTAGCTATGGTGACAAGAGAATTTCGGCAGCATGGAGAAGAAGAATGGCTAATGTTGGCTTGATTTTTCACATTTTATTTCATTAAAAAGCCAAATGACCAAAATGCCCTCATGCCATTTCTTTAAAATTTCATCCATATAAGCCCATTTTTGTCAAAAAATTTAGAAATTGGGCAAATTACTCTCCAAGACCTTCTAATTCATAACCCAAAGCAATTTCATACAAATTGCTTCTAGAATTCAAGTTTTACAATTTATTCAATTTAGTCCCTAATTTCCAATTGAACACCTTACTCAAAGAATTTCTTCATGAAACTTTAACACATGCATATACTCATATTATAGACCTCATAATAATCATAAAATAAATATTTTGATGTCGGATTTGTGGTCCCAAAACTACTATTCCGACTAGGCCCTATTTTGGGATGTTACATTTTTCCCCCCTTAGGGACTTTCATCCTCGAAAGTTTTACCAGTACATAGGTTCGGATATTTGCTTCTCATGGTTTCTTCTGGCTCCCATGTAGTCTCTTCCACACCATGTCGATGCCATAAAACTTTTACTAGAGCCATACCTTTATTTCTCAACTGTTTAACTTCACGAGCCAATATCTTAACCGGTTCCTCTCCATAAGTCATGTCCGGTTGAATTTCAATCTCAGTCGGCGAAATCACATGAGAGGGGTTTGATCGGTATCGCCTTAACATAGATACATGGAACACATCGTGAATCCTTTCTAGTTCAGGTGGCAATGCCAAGCGATAGGCTAACGGTCGAACTTTTTCAATCATCTTGTACGGTCCGATAAATTGCAGACTCAGTTTGCCTTTCCAGCAAAATCTCAACATCTTTTTCCATGGAGACACTTTCAAGAATACTCTATCTCCAACTTGAAACTAAATTTCCTTTCTTTTCATATCAGCATATGACTTTTGCCTATCCGATACCGCTTTTAAACAGTCTCGTATCACTTTAACTTTCTCTTCAATTTCTTTAATCAAATCAACTCCTTGAATCTAATTTTCCTTAAGTTCCGTCCAGTACAATAGAGTTTGGCACTTCCTGCCATATAAGGCTTCATAAGGTGCCATCTTCAAACTTGTTTGAAAACTATTATTGTAGGCAAATTCTACCAACGACAAGTATTTTTCCCAGCTACCCTGAAATTCGAGGATGCAACAACGCAACATATCCTCGAGAATCTGAATCATCCGCTAAGACTGACCATCAGTCTGAGGGTGAAAAGCTGTGCTAAAACTCAACTTCGTACCCAAGGCTTCTTGTAACTTTTTCCAGAATCTTGAAGTGAACCTCGAGTCTCTTTCTGAAATAATCGATAGTGGTACCCCATGTAATCTTACAATCTCAGAAATGTACAAGTCGGCCAATCTATCGAGGGAGTAATCTGCCTTCACCGGAATGAAATGAGCCGACTTCGTCAACTTATCCACTACAACCCATACCACATCTTTCTTCTTCAAAGTCAATGGAAATCTTGTCATGAAATCCATAGTAACTCTATCTCACTTCCATTCGGGGACCATCACAGGTTGTAGCAAACCTGAAGGCACTTGATGTTCAGGTTTAACTTGCTGACATTCAAGGTATTTCGATACAAATTTAGAAACATCTCTTTTCATGCCGTTCCACCAATACATCTTCTTTAAATCGTTGTACATCTTGGTACTTCCAGGGTGAATAGACAAACGGCTGTTATGTGCTTCTTGAAAAATTTTCTGAATAAGTTCATTATTTTTGGGTACACAAATCCTATCTCTAAACATCAAACATCCATCAGGACTAATTCATAAATCTGACTCAACACCAGACTCACATTGAGTTCTTTTAGATTGCAAGTCATCATCATTAGTTTGAGCATCATAGATTTCCTGAAGAAATGTCAGCCTAGCCTCTAGCTCAGCCAAGACTGAGCCATTATCAAGCAATGCCAAATGAGCATTCATGGCCCTTAATGCAAACAAGGATTTTCTGCTCAATGCGTCAGCGGCCACATTCGCCTTTCCCGGGTGATAGTCAATGATCAATTTGTAATCCTTGATTAAATCTAGTCACCTCCGCTGCCTCAAATTTAATTCTTTTTGAGTCATCAAATACTTCAAACTTTTGTGGTCAGTGAATATGCGGCAAGTCTCACCATATAAATAATGCCTCCAAATTTTCAAAGCAAAAACGATGGCGGCAAGTTCTAGGTCGTGTGTAGGATAGTTCTTCTCATGCGGCTTCAACTGTCATGAAGCATAGGCTATTACCTTGCCATCTTGCATAAGTACACAACCCAGTCTATTTGAGGACGCTTCATTGTAGCCTACAAATTCTTTTCCCGACTCAGGCAATACTAAAGTAGGAGCTTCAGTTAATAGTGTCTATAACTTCTCAAAACTTTGCTGACACTTCTCTGTCCATTCAAACTTAACGTCTTTCTGTAGTAACTTCGTCATCGAAGTGACTATAATAGAAAATCCTTTCACAAACCTCCGATAGTAACCGGCTAAGGCCAAAAAGCTCCTAACCTCAATTACATTCTTAGGTGGTTTCCTTTCGACGATAGCGGAAATCTTACTTGGATTGACTCGGATGCCTTCACCTGAAGTAATATGACCCAAAAATCCAACTTCCTGAAGCCAAAACTCACTCTTGCTAAACTTAGCATACAACTGCTTTTCTCGTAGAGTCTGCAACACAATTCTCAAGTGCTTTGCATGTTCTGACTTATCTCTGGAATAAATTAAGATGTCGTCAATGAACACAACAACAAACTTATCCAAATATGGCCAGAAGATCCTATTCATTAGATCCATGAATACGACCGGTGCATTCGTTAACCCAAACAGCATGACAAGAAATTCATAATGATCGTACCTCGTTCTGAAAGCTATCTTAGGTACATCCGATTCTTTAACTCGTAGTTGATAATAGTCAGACCTCAAGTCTATCTTAGAGAACACGGTAGCTCCTCTCAACTGGTCAAACAAGTCATCCATCCTTGGTAAAGGATACTTATTCTTGATAGTTACCTTGTTCAGTTACCGATAATCGATATATAACCTCATAGATCCATCTTTCTTCTTTACAAACGATACAGGGGGCACCCCAAGGTGAAAAACTTGGCCTTAAGAATCCTTTATCTGTTTGCAACTGTGCCTTCATCTCTTTCAGCTCAGTTGGTGCCATTCTGTATGGAGCAATAGAAATGGGAGCTATCCTTGGCACTAGCTCAATACCAAATTCTATTTCCCTCTCAGGAGGTAATCCAGGTAATTCTTCTGGAAGTACATCTGGGTACTCACATATTATAGGCACAAACTCAATCTTCAACTCTGTTTCCTTAGTGTTCAATACAAATGCAAGATAGGCTTCATACCCTTTTCTCATATATCTCTGAGCAACCATTGCCATGATCACAACCGGAGGCGTATCCAACTCTCTTGAATCAACCCGTAGAATATCACCATCCGGGCATTTCAATTTAATATACTTCCACAATTTACAATTACATCATGCAGTGCTAACCAATCCATACAAAGTATTACATCAAATTCATCAAATGGTAACAACATAAGATTAGCCGGAAAACAATGCCCCTGAATCGTAAAAGGACAGTTCTTACAGACTTTATCAACCATGACTGATCTGCCTAGTGGGTTCGACACTTTAATAATAAATTCCATAGGCTTAATGAGTATGTTCATTCTAGATACCAAGCTTATGCAAATGTATGAATGCGTCGACCCCGGGTCAATTAAAGCAATAACACTTGTATTAAAAAGGGAAAAAGTACCCGTAATAACTTCAGAAGTAGAGTCTTCCTCTCTGGCGCGTATCGCATGCGTTCTTATCGGGGTTCAAACCTCTGATTTTGCAGCATCTTTAGTCACAACTCGACTGCCACTAGCACTCTCAGGGTATCTCAGAGGTCTACCTCGAGGAATAGGAGTACTTGATTTCAGAGTTACATCCACTTTTTTTTGACTTGTTTCGGTTAGTCTCTGAGAAAGTGATCAAAAGAACCACACCTAAAACATGCGCCACTCTTCATTCAGCACTCTTCGAATTGAAATTTGTTGTAAATCTTACACTTCGACTTTTGATCAGCTACACTCCCCATACTAGTTACCATCGGGGAGGAAGACTTTTGACCTTGTCATTTAGAGCTTCTCGCTCTACCTGAATATTCCACTGACGAAGTGGAGTGTTCATACTCGATCTTGGCTTTCTTTGTGGAGAACGAGAGTGTTTTAACGCTAGACCTCTTGCTCACAACTCGAGCCTCTCTTTTAGCTTGTTTTATTTCATTATTAAGTTCTTCAGCATTCTTGGCTCGATCGGCCAATGTGGCAAACTCCCGTATTTCCAAGATCCCAATCAAAAACTTGATGTCCTCATTCTAGCCTTCCTCGAAGCGTTTACACATTTTCGATTCCGTTTGGACCCATTCAGTTGCGTATTGACTTAGTCGTTCAAACTCTCTCTCGTATTCTGCTATAGTCTTGTTGTAAAACCCCTATAACCCGTATCCGTTGCCGGAGTGGGTTATGAAGAGTTACCAAACCAAAACACTACATTTGTATATTCACATTTACATAAGTTCATTAGCAATTATATGCATAGCGAAACAAAATCAAAGATCGAAATTCAGACTTATACCGACATTCAAAAGTTACCATATTCACATGGCTTATATACAACAACATCAAAATATCATCCACATAAGTCTAGTCTATACATGCCATACAAATTCCAAAACATAATAGTACCAAAACGATAGATAGTGTGACGAGTTGCTGACGATCCCCGAGCAAGTGGCTGGAGTTAACGATCTAAAAACAGAGAAACATAACAAATGGAGTAAGCTTCCATAAGCTTAGTAAGTTTTGAGCAATGCAAACAATTAAATTCAATTATAAATCGATCAATCAAATTCTCAAGTGGCATTTCTTAGGTATATTGCCATTTGGCCAAATATACATACAAACATTTAATATACATTTAGCATATTAACTTCACTTGAATCTGAATTCATATACATAAGTAAATAAAATATTTTCACAAAACTTCACATTTTGGCCGAATGTATCAGGATCATATACATATAGTCTTAATACTTATTCACATATACATCATATTACATACTTGGGATTCAATCCCAATCAAGCTCATATAAGTACAAGATACATACCTGGCCAACTTAAGGTATTATACGATTTCAATTGTCGTTTTATCACGAAGTCTCAAAATTTTAGATTTATATCAAATCACTGGCAATTAGCCTGCTAGGCTTAAAACCCAAATTCATCACCGGCACGAAGCCTGCTAGACTTTAAGTCTGAACTCATTCACCGGCATTACGCCTGCTAGGCTCGAAGCCCGATATTAACTCACCGGCATTATAGCCTGCTAAGCTCGAAGGCCCGAATAGTACCGTACGATAATCAAATCAAAAAGTTCCATATAACATAATCATATCAATTAGGTACTAGAATCATTTGAACATATATAATTATACATCTCAAACACTTTTCTTTCATCTCATTTTCACACTTAGCATTCGATAGCTTATGCATAACATTTCGCTCACATTCATTTCAAACTTATCATTCGATTATAAAAGCACATTGCATATTTATCAACATGTTATACTTGCCATTAGGCCATATAAGCATGATACAATACACCATCATTTAATCTTTAACATTCAACTAAATCTATACCTTACAAAGAATACCTAATTCACATAATATATCCGATTATAATCAATTGTTATTTAGGTTTGATTACTTAAACTTACCTTGGATGTTGTCGAACGATTACAACGGCTATTCGATTACTTTCTCCTTTCCCCTATCCAACTTTGGTCCTCTAAGCTCTTGAGCTAAATGAAAAAAATTTACTTTTCAATCAAACACATACATACGACAACTATGTACATTTCAAAAACCAATTCATTCGTATCATTAGTCCACTTAAGTCTATCACCATTTCATTTTCAAATTTATGTACTTAGTAAGTCACATTCGAACACATTCGGTACTATGCATCTTTTCAAATATTTCTTTTAACATTAAACTCAACTTATAACCTTCTTCTAATTAAAAACATTAAACACCAACTAGCCATGCTTTCATGCCATAGCCGAATATCATTTTAGACATTTGAGAAATATTTCTCAACTCAACTTATAATTGTGCATATCTCATTCAAAACATCCAGACCAATGTATTATACAATTAACCATAGCCAAATACTAAATCAAATAGATATTTGTTCACATTTCCATAACACATATTTATCAACTAGTCCATATATTAGCTTTTAGCATATTTGGTCATTAGAGTGACCTATTTAACTTTCAAGCATTCATTTCTAATTTTTAATTAAACAATGCCGAATGTCATTAACTACTAATGCCACACACACATATGCATAAAATTCATCCATACATAACCTATAGCTCATTCGACCATTCATCACTCAAACCTATCAAAGCTTCATATCAAACTTCCTTGGCCGAATACACATATAAGCACATAATGCACATATATACTCATTTGTCTAGCTCAACTTCACCTATCTACCATTACTCATAAGAAGAACATGAAACAACAACCATTTCCTTCAATTCAATTCATGACCGAATGCTCACAACAAAATAATTTTCAAAATTTAAACATGGGTTAACTAAGTAATGCTTTGACCATGCTAATTTCACAAGAATGTCAAGAAAATACATGGAACATACCTTTGAATCATGCTAAGTAAATGACCGAATGTGCTTGAGTTTTTTCCTCTCTTTTTCTCTTAATTTCGGCTATGGAGAACAAAGATGAACAAGTTTTGTCCTTTTCTTCATTTTGTTATTTTATTTATCTTTATTTTATAATATAAAGTCATTAAATATTTTAATGCTAATTTAAAATGCATATATTGTTTATCATCATCATTATGGCCAGCCACTACAAATTAAAGTGAGAAATTTGACATGCAAATCCACCTATTTTAAACCATAAAGTATTTGGCCACTACAAATTAACCTATCACATTTTCAAAATTTCTCACATAAGTCCTATTTAATAATTTCACATACAAATGACAAAATCAAAGCATGAAATTTTCTCACATGCACTTTCACATATAATAAGCATAGAATAAAACATTTAATTATTTTTTTGTGACTCAGTTTTGTGGTCCCGAAACCACTTTTCGACTGGGGTCAAATTAGGTTGTCAGAACTCTTACCCCTTAGGAATTTTCATCCCCGAAAATCTTACCAGCAAATAAATTAGGTTATCGTTCTTTCATGGAGTCTTCAAGCTCCCAAGTAGCTTCTTCAACCCCGTGTTTGACCCACAACACTTTCACTAACGAAATTGTCTTATTCCGTAATTCTTTCACCTCGTGAGCCAAAATATGAACCGGTTCCTTTTCATAACTCAAATCAGACCAAATTTCTATCTCTGATGGACTAATCACGTGAGAAGGATCGGATCTGTATCGACGGAGCATCGAAACATGAAAAACGTCGTGAATCTTTTCAAGTTCAGGTGGCAAAAGTAGTCTATAAGCAACCGGCCCAATCCGTTCTGTAATTTTGTATGGTTCAATAAATCTCGGGCTCAATTTGCCTTTACGACCAAATATGAGTACCTTTTTCCACGGTGAAACTTTAAGAAACACTTTGTCTCCGACTTGATACTCTATATCTTTCCGTTGTAAGTCCGCATATGATTTCTGAAGATCTGATGCTGCTTTCAGACTTTCATGGATCACTTTTATTTTCTGTTCGGCCTCTTTAATCAAATCAACTCCGTAAATCTTATTCTCACTGAGTTCGGTCCAAAACAAAGGTGTACGACATTTACGACTGTACAAAGCCTCGTAAGGTGCCATCTTGATGCTCGATTGAAAACTATTGTTATATGCGAATTCAACCAAAGGCAAGTGTCATTCCCACGAGGCACTAAACTCAAGGATGCAACATCTCAACATATCCTCGAGTATCTGAATAATTCGCTCGGATTGACCATCAGTTTGGGGTTGAAAAGCGGTGCTAAAATGCAACTTAGTACCTAATGCTTCTTGCAATTTCTTCCAAAATTGTGATGTGAATCTCGGATCTCTATCCGACACAATAGAAGTAGGTACCCCGTGTAACCTTACAATCTGAGAAACATATAGTTCAGCTAACTTATCAAGTGAATAATCCGTACGTACGGGAGTAAAATAAGCCGACTTTGTCAATCTATCAACAACAACCCAGATCGCATCTTTCTTGCTCGGAGACAATGGCAACCTAGATACAAAATCCATCGTGACTCGATCCCACTTCCACTCGGGTATCATGATTGGCTAAAGTAATCCCGAAGGTACTTGATGTTTCACTTTCACTTGTTGACATATCAAACACTTCGAAACAAAGTCAGAAATGTCTCGTTACATACCATGCCACCAATACTGATGTTCCAGATCATTATACATTTTCATACTACCCGGGTGAATTGACATTCGGCTGCTATGAGCCTCGTTCAAAATCATCGGAATAAGCTCTGAATTTCTCGAAACACATAATCGATTTCTAAATCTCAAACAATCATTGCTACCAATCAAAAACTCTGAATTCTCTTTCGAAACACATAGTGCTCGTTTTGCAACTAATTCATCATCAACTTTTTGAGCTTCACGGATTTGTTGCATCAACAACGGTTTTGCTTTTAAATCCGCCACTAACACATCATCAGTGGACACAGGTAGGTGCACATTCATTGCTCACAAAAAAAAAACAGTGATTTACAGCTTAAAGCATTAGTAACCACGTTAGCTTTTCCCGGATGGTAATCAATGACAAGCTCATAATCTTTCAATAATTCTAGCCAACGTCTTTGTCTCAAATTCAAATCTCTCTGAGTCATTAAATACTTGAGACTTTTGTGATCAGAATACACATGGCATTTTTCTCCGAACAAGTAGTGGCGCCAAATTTTCAAAGCGAAAACTATAGCAGCTAACTCGAGATCATGAGTCAGATAGTTTTTCTCATGTGGCTTCAACTGTCTTGAAGCGTACCCTACAACTGTACCCTCTTACATCAACACGTAGCCCAAACCATTCAGAGACGCATCACTGTAGATCACAAATTCTTTACTGGATTCTGGTTGAACTAACACTGGAGCTTCGGTCAAAAGGGTTTTCAAATGATCAAAACTTTTCTGGCACTTTTCTGACCATTCAAATTTAACATTTTTCTGTAGCAACTTAGTCATTGGTGTTGCTATCACCGAGAAGCTTTTCACAAACCGTCTGTAGTACCCGGCAAGTCCCAAAAAGCTTTGAACTTTCTAACGTTTCTCGAAGGCTTCCAATCGAGTATAGCTAAAATTTTACGCGGATCAACTCAGATACTCGATGCGGATACAACATGCCCCAAAAAGCTGACTTCCCTCAACCAGAACTCACATTTACTGAACTTTGCATATAACTGCTTGTCTCGTAAAATCTGTAATACTAACTTCAAGTGTTCGGCATGCTCGGTTTCATCACGTGAATAGATCAAAATGTCATCTATAAACACGACTACAAACCGATCTAAATACTGTCTGAAAATTTGATTCATTAGATCCATAAAAACACCAGGGGCGTTAGTGAGCCCAAACAGCATCACTAGGGACTCATAATGTCTGTACCTCGTTCTGAAAGCAGTTTTAGGCACGTTAGAGTCTCTAACTCGCAACTGATAATAACCCGATCTCAAGTCTATCTTCAAAAATACTGAGGCTCCTTTCAGTTGATCAAACAAATCGTCGATTCGTGGCAACAGATATTTATTCTTTATCGTTACCTTATTAAGCTGACGATAATCAATGTACTTTCTCATGGTTTCGTCTTTCTTTTTCACAAACAGCACTGGTGCACCCCAGGGAGAAAAACTCGGTCGAGAAAAACCTCTATCTGTCAACTCTTGCAGCTGAGATTTTAATTCTTTTAGTTCGGTTGGTGCCATACGATACGGAGCTATCGAAATAGGTGTAGTCCCTGGTACTAGTTCAATACCAAACTCTACCTCCCGAACAAGCGGTAATCCAGGTAATTCCTCAGGAAACACATCCGGATATTCACAAACCACAGGCACAGTCTCAAGTTTCTTTTCTGATTCTTTACTATCCAGTACGTATGCAAAATATGCTTCACACCCCTTTTTCACATATTTTTGAGCCAACATCGAGGATATCACTGACGATAATCCATTCAAATTGGTAGACTCAACTCGAATTATCTCATTATTTGAACATCTCAAATCAATTGTCTTTCACTTGCAATTCACTACTGCATCATGCATAGTTAACCAATCCATACTGAGAATGATATCAAACTCGTCAAACGGTAATAGCATTAGATCAGCTGGAAACTAAGAACCTCGGATCATCAGGGTACATTTCTTACACACTTTATCAACTAGCACATAACGGCCCAAAGGATTCGACACTCGAATCACAAACTCAGTAGACTCAACAGGTAAAGTCTTACTGGATGCCAAAGTTTCACACACATACGAATGAGTAGAACTGGGATCAATCGAAGCAATAACAACAGTATCAAAAAGAGTAAAAGTACCAGTAATAACATCTGGCGAAGAAGCATCCTCGCGCGCTCGTATAGCATAGGCTTCGGCAGGAGCACGAGCCTCAGAATGTACAGTAGTATCTTTGGTCCCTCTTTGATTTCCACTAGCATTACCCGTATGTCTAGGTGGTCTACCTCGTGTTGCAGTGTTACTAGGTCTCCCACTCGGATCAGTATTCTGTTCAGCTAATTTCGGACAATCTCTGATAAAGTGATCAGTTGATCCACACTTGAAACAAGAGCGGTCATGAAATCTACAGCTTCTTGAATGCCATTTACCATAATGCTTGCACTCAGATCTGTCCTGATGATCATTGCCGACACTGGCAACAGAGGTGGCTCGCATACTCACAGGGGGTTGATCACGGTCCCGTCTGGAAAAACCCAAAGTATTCTTAGATCGGCCTGAGTCATCTCTAAATTTCTTCGATGACTGATGAAAGGATTTTCCCGAAGATCTTTTACAGAACTCTCTAGCTCCATCATCAGCTTTTTTTTCTTTTTACCGAGCTCTTCGGCTTTACAAGCTCGCTCGACAAGCACTACAAACTCTTTGATTTCAAAAATACCCACCAATAGTTTGATGTCTTCATTCAACCTGTCCTCGAAGCGTTCACACATGATAGCCTCAGACGAAACACATTCCCGAGCATATCTACTAAGTCTGACAAACTTTCGGTCGTAATCGATAACTGTCATAGAGCCCTGTTTGAGCTCAAGAAATTCCTTCCGTTTCTGATCGATAAATCTTTGACTGATATATTTCTTGTGGAACTCAGTTTGAAAGAATTCCCAAGTAACCCATTCTCTCGGCACAACTGAAATCAAGGTATTCCACCAATAGTAGGCAGAATCACGTAACAGAGATATAGCACATTTTAAGCACTCATCAGATGTGCACGATAATTCATCAAACACGCGAATGGTATTATCGAGCCAAAACTCAGCCTACTTAGCATCATCACTGTCAGTAGCCTTGAACTCAGTAGCCCTGTGCTTTCGAATCCTACTAACCGGGGGCTTGCTCAACCTCGACGGGCCAACTACAGGAGGTACCACATGTGCAGGGGTTGTATTAGTCGGGGGTGGGGATGTGAAATAGCCAGATTAGTTAGAACATATTGGGTAAACCAATCGTTCATCATAGCATAAAAGGCTTGCTTAGCTTCATCATTCTGATTACTAGCATTTGGTTGAGAGTCCAACGGTACTGTCCCGTGCGCGGGAGAACGGGCTACGCTCTATACATCATCAGCTACCGTTCTATCGGGATCAAAATTCATTACTATACGAAAAACACATTTCAACTGTCAGAAATCATCACACTATCGTATTAACACTTCATGGCATGTATAGCTAGACTCACACTCGCTACATTAGTCCTAGAATCGACTAAACTGTAGCTCTGATACCAATAAAAATGTAACACCCCTATAACCCGTATTCGTCACCGGAGTGGGTTATGAAGAGTTACCAAACCAAAACACTACATTTGTACATTCACATTTACATAAGTTCATTAGCAATTTTATGCATAGCGAAACAAAATCAAAGATCGAAATTCAGACTTATACCGACATTCAAAAGTTACCATATTCACATGGCTTATATACAACAACATCAAAATATCATCCACATAAGTCTAGTCTATACATGCCATACAAATTCCAAAACATAATAGTACCAAAACGATAGATAGTGTGACGAGTTGCTGACGATCCCCGAGCAAGTGGCTGGAGTTAACAATCTAAAAACAGAGAAACATAACAAATGGAGTAAGCTTCCATAAGCTTAGTAAGTTTTAAGCAATGCAAACAATTAAATTCAATTATAAATCGATCAATCAAATTCTCAAGTGACATTTCTTAGGTATATTGCCATTTGGCCGAATATACATACAAACATTTAATATACATTTAGCATATTAACTTCACTTGAATCTGAATTCATATACATAAGTAAATCAAATATTTTCACATAACTTCACATTTTGGCCGAATGTATCAGGATCATATACATATAGTCTTAATACTTATTCACATATACATCATATTACATACTTGGGATTCAATCCCAATCAAGCTCATATAAGTAAAAGATACATACCTGGCCAACTTAAGGTATTATACGATTTCAGTTGTCGTTTTATCACGAAGTCTCAAAATTTTATATTTATATCAAATCACCGGCAATTAGCCTGCTAGGTTTAAAACCCGAATTCATCACCGACACGAAGCCTGCTAGACTTTAAGTCTGAACTCATTCACCGGCATTACGCCTGCTAGGTTCGAAGCGCGATATTAACTCACTGGCATTATAGCCTGCTAGGCTCGAAGGCCCGAATAGTACCATACGATAATCAAATCAACAAGTTCCATATAACATAATCATATCAATTAGGTACTAGCATGATTTGAACATATATAATTATACATCTCAAACACTTTTCTTTCATCTCATTTTCACACTTAGCATTCGATAGCTTATGCATAACATTTCGCTCACATTCATTTCAAACTTATCATTTGATTATAAAAGCACATTGCATATTTATCAACATGTTATACTTGCCATTAGGCTATATAAGCATGATACAATACATCATCATTTCATCTTTAACATTCTGCTAAATTGTGACAGCCCTAAAGTGACCCTAGTCGGAAAGCGGTTTCGGGACCGCTAAACTGAGTAACCAAATTATTTGAATATAATGATTATTGTCTAAAATATGTGAATATGAATGCGTGAAAGTTTTAAGCTTCGATTTAGTCAATTGCATGTGAATTTAGCTAATAGGACTTATGTGTGACAGTTTTGAAATGTGATAGGTCGATCTATAAGGATCTATTAGTGCATGAGATCAAAAGGGTGGACTTGCATGTCAATTTCCCCCTTAATTAGTAAGTGGTCGACCATGACAAGGAGGGTGGACAAAATGTTATGGGCAAAACATGTCATAAACATGTTATGTTAATGCTTATGTTAGGAATAATAAAATAAAGAACATGGGCAATAAAATATTAGTGTGAGTAGGAGGAGAAACAAAAAAAAATGTCTGTGGTTGCCCCCTTCATTGCCGTGAATTGAAAGAAGAAAAAAAGAAAAAAAAAGAGCTTCATTCTTTGGTTCTTCTTGGCCGAATTGAAGAAAGGAAGAAGAGAGGTTTCGGTCACCTTGAGCTTAAGGGGAGGTTAGTATGTGGTGTTAGATTCTTAAATTTTAAACTTGTTTCTAGTTAATTAGCTAATTTCTTACACAACCCATGGCAAAAATTTCAAAATCTTGGTGATGGCTTGAGCATTCGGTTTTAGTTATTAAAGGATGAGATTGGGTTATAATCTTTATGTTTTATGAAGAATTGTTGAAGAGAAGGGTTTAAGTAGTCAAATTATAAATTTTAAAGCTCATGAGTACAATGGCCAAACATAGATTTGTCTAAAGAATTGAACAAATGCCGTGTGAGTGATTGAAATGAATGAGTTGGAGGTTGGATCATGTTAAGATTCGGCCTTGTACATAAACATTAAGAGTTTGATGTTTTTGTGATTTTTGGAAGGTAAATAAGGTTATACACAAGATGAATACTAAGATTTTGGTTGACTTGTTTTTAGTGAGGTTCGGCCAAGGACCTTATGTGCAAGTTTATTCGGTTTAAGTAGAGTAAACGTGACGGGTAGATATGGAGTAATGTGTATATTGGTTCGGCTGCTAAGCAAGGAAATAATTGTTGGTAACATAGTATCTATGCACTTATGAATATATATATATGGAATTTTAAGTATAATTGTTCATTGATAAGGTTGGTTAATAGTTCAAGTAAGGATTACTATATTTGATATGTACACAAATTGAGGCAATAGGTTCGGCAATTAGCTTAAGACATACGGGTAATATCATATGTCCGATCATAGTTAAACATTCGATAATTGTGATTCTTTGGCTACAATGTTTGAATATCGCCATGGGGAGAATATATGATCGGTTGCCTAATATTAGTTAGAAATGAATCTAAATAAATAGATATTTGTATATAGTAAAGTTGGATAAGTAATTGAATAAATTTATTTGTTTATTAAGCTCAAGAGCTTAGAGGATCAAAGTTGGATAAGGGAAAGGAAAAAGTGATCGAACAGCCGCCAAAATTATTCGACCACATCCGAGGTAAGTTTTCGAGTAATGAAACTTAGATTATGATTCGATTAGATTATGTTATAAGCAAATCAAAATCATGCCCTTTGTATGTAGCTTTTGAGCTGAAAATGATAATGCTTGATAAGTGACTTGTGTTTGAATTCTAGTTACGAAAATGAAATATTGATGTGTCATGATTTATTGATATGTGCATGGATATTCGGATTGATAACCGGGCTAATCCCGAAGGCATTTGTGCGAGTTACTATATCTGGGCTAAGTCCCGAAGGCATTTGTGCGAGTTACTATAACCGGGCCAAGTCCCGAAGGCATTTGTGCGAGTTACTATATCCGAGCCATGTCTCGAAGGCATTTGTGCGAGTTACTATAACCGGGCCAAGTCCCGAAGGCAATTGTGCGAGTTACTATAACCGGGCTAAGTCCCGAAGGCAATTGTGCGAGTTACTATAACCGGGCTAAGTCCCGAAGGCATTTGAGCGAGTAGCTATATCCGGCTAAACCCCGAAGGTACTTGGTTTGGGAATGAGCGATCTTGTTGTAATAATTGCAATTAATACGCTCGTAAAATCCCAACGATAAGGTACGTTTCGTATATGCATTGGAGTAGGGATTTCGTTTAAATATTATCCGCTCAGTCGATTAGTGAGCTTTCGGGCCTTTGGTTAAGTTGATCCTTTATGTATGAATATAAGGGTTGGAAATGCGAAGTAGGACTGATTTTTGAGAATATGTGTATATGAAATTATCCGTTTAGTTATACGAATGCTATACTTCAGTTGTGCCTAATTTTACTGCTCAAAACTTACTAAGCATTAAATGCTTACTCCGTTCTTTGAATCTCCGTTTTATAGATTTTGGTTCATCAGCTATCGGACTCGGGATTGTCAAAGTCGAAGTCGTCCACACTATCAAAGCCCTTTTGGTACACTTTTGGTTGAACTCTAAAAATGGCATGTATAGGACTACCCTTTTTGTTGTTGGTCATGTACCCTTTGGTTTTGTATAAATTTGGATAGCCATGCGAAAATGGCTTATATACACTTTGAGCATAGCATTATAATCGTCTTGTATGTTGTTCATTGAGAGGTATGGAAATGTTTGGTAACGATTAGCCATTGGAAATGGTTAATTATGATTATTTTGATGCTATGTATGACAAACTCTAGTTGATTCATGGAAAACCATGAAATAGGTAAGGTTTACCTTAAAAACAGATGCTGACAGCAGCAGTGGTGTGGATTTGAAAAATCACTAAAAATAGTAAGAATGGAATTAAATAGTGAATAAATTATATAATTGAAACTTGATGAATCTATTTTCATAGGGAAGTAATGAAACGATCATATGAACAGTATTTTATGAGATTTTAAAGTTTTGGTGAAACAGGGCCAGAGCGGTTTCTGGATTCCCTGTTCGGACTTAGGAAATTCATTATAAATTAACCAGAGATAGTTAGAAGTCATTCCATATATGTATAGATTCCATTTCGAGTCTAGTTTCTTTAGAAATAAACAGCATAAGTATTGAAGCCCTGTACAGGGAGAGATATAAGTCGTAATGCATGAAGGTCAGAGCAGTCGAACCCTGAAACAGGGGAGACTTTAACTAATAAACTGTACTAATTGGCCCAACCAAAAATTCTATAAAAAAATTTGTAAATGTATATATGAGTCTAGTTTCATAGAAAATTTACGAAACTGATTTTTAAGTTTTATAACTCAAGATATTATTTTTAAGGTGACAGTGATGCAGTTAGCCAGCTAGTCTGGAAATTTTGAAAATGGACTGTAAAAATAAGGGAATTAAGTCTGTTAACCCCTCGTGTCCGACTCCGGCAACAGTCTCAGGTACGGGGTGTTACAATTTTATTGGTATTAGAGCTACGGTTTAGTCGATTCTAGGACTACCGTAATACGTTTGGGTCTAGCTATACATGCCATTTTGTGATTATTTGATAGTGTGGTGATTTCTGACATTTGCAAATGTGTTTATTTATAGTAATGGATCCCAATCCCGACCGAGCGGTAGCTGATGATCTTGAGAGTGTAGCGCCTGCTCCCGCACAAGGGACAGCGCCAGCGGACTCTCAACCTATTGCTAGCAATCCGAATGATGAGGCTAGGCAAGCTTTTTATAGCGTGATGAATGATTGGTTTAACCAATACATTCGAACTAATACGACTGTTCCACAACCTCCATTCCCGACTAATACCACCCCCGCACCTACAATACCTCCGGTAACTGAACAAATAAGGTCAAATAAGCTACTGATAGCGATGATGCCGAGCAAGCTGGATTTTGGTTAGACAACACTATTCGGGTACTCGATGAGCTATCTTGCACACCCGATGAGTGCCTAAAGTGTACTATCTCCTTGCTACGTGATTCTGCCTACTATTGGTGGAATACGTTGATTTCTGTTGTGCCCTGAGAGCAAGTAACTTGGGAGTTTTTCCAAATCGAGTTTCGAAAGAAGTATATCAGTCAGAGATTCATTGACCAAAAACGAAAGGAATTTCTTGAACTTAAACAAGGTTCTATGTCAGTTACCGACTATGAACGAAAGTTTGTAAGGCTTAGCCGGTACGTTCGAGAATGCATTTCTTCAGAAGCCGTAATGTGTAAACGTTTCGAGGATGGACTGAATGATGATATAAAGCTGTATGTTGGCATTTTGGAAATCCGAGAATTTGTGGTACTTGTTGAGCGAGCTTGCAAAGCCGAGGAGCTCAGTATGGAGAAAAGAAAAGCTGATATGGGAGCAAAGGAGTTTCGTAAGAGGTCTTCGGGGAGGCCCTTTCAACAGTCATCGAAGAAATTTAAAGATGATTTGGGCCGATATAGAGACACTTCGGGTTTTTCTAGACGAGATCGTGATCGACCCCCTATGAGTGCACGAGTCACTTCGGTCGCCAGTGTTGGAAATGATCGTCAAGACAGAACGGAGTGTCAGTATTGTGGTAAATGGCATTCGGGGAGTTGTAGATTCCATGACCGCTCCTGTTACAAGTGCGGATCAGTTGACCACTTTATTAAAGATTGCCCGAGGTTGTCTGAACAGAATGTAAATCAGAGTGGGAAACCTGGTGCTACTACTGCTCAGGGTAGACCATCTAGGAATACGGGCAATGCTAGTGGCGGTCAGAGAGGATCTAGAGATGCTACAACCAGATCTGAGGCTCGTGCTCCTGCTAGAGCTTATGCTATTCGCGCACGCGAGGATGCTTCTTCGCCAGATGTTATTACCGGTACTTTTACTCTCTTTGATACTAATGTGATTGCTTTGATTGACCCTGGTTCTACTCATTCTTATATATGTGAAACCTTAGCATCCAGTAAGACTCTACCTGTTGAGTCTACTGAGTTTGTAATTCTGGTGTCAAATCCTTTGGGTCGTTACATGCTTGTCGACAAAGTGTGTAAGAAATGTCCCTTAGAAATCAGAGGTTCCTGTTTTCCGGATGATTTGATGCTTTTACTGTTTGACGAATTTGATGTTATCCTCGGTATGGATTGGTTGACCGTACATGATGCAATTGTAAATTGAAAAAGAAAAACCATTGATCTGAGGTGTGTAAATAACGAGATAATCCGAGTTGAGTCTACTGACTTGAATAGGTTGCCAGCTGTAATATCATCAATGTTGGCTCAGAAATATGTAAGAAAGTGGTGCGAAGCATACCTTGCGTATGTACTTGATGACAAAGAGTTAGAAAAGAAGCCTGAATCTGTGCCAGTGGTTTGTGAATACCCGGATGTTTTTCCCGAAGAATTACCGGGTTTACCACCTGTTCGGGAGGTAGAGTTTGGCATCGAGCTTGTACCTGGGACTACACCGATTTCGATAGCTCCATATCGTATGGCACCAACGGAATTAAAGGAATTGAAAGATCAGTTGCAAGAGTTGACGGATAGAGGTTTCGCTCGACCAAGTTTCTCACCTTGGGGTGCACCAGTATTGTTTGTGAAAAAGAAGGACGGAACCATGAGGTTGTGCATCGACTATCGTCAGCTGAATAAGGTGACAATAAAGAATAAATATCCGATACCGCGCATTGATGATTTATTTGATCAACTAAAGGGAGCCTCAGTGTTTTAAAAGATAGATTTGAGATCGGGTTATTATCAGTTGCGAATTCGAGATTCGGATATACCCAAAACTATTTTCAGAACGAGATACGGTCACTACGAGTTCTTAGTGATGCCGTTTGGGCTCACTACTGCCCCTGCGATATTTATGGATTTGATGAATCAGATCTTTAGACCGTATTTGGATCGGTTTGTAGTTGTGTTTATTGATGACATCTTGGTTTACTCAAGAGATGAAACCGAGCATGCTGAACACCTGAGATTAGTGTTGCAGATTTTACGAGATAAGCAGTTATATGCTAAGTTCAGTAAGTCTGAGTTCTGGTTAAGAGAGGTTAGCTTCCTGGGTCACGTGGTATCTACATCGGGCATTCGAGTCGATCCGAGCAAAATTTCAGCCATACTTAACTGGAAGCCTCCGAGAAATATTACTGAAGTTCAGAGCTTTTTGGGACTTGCCGGTTACTACCGACGGTTTGTAAAAGGTTTCTCGATGATAGCCACACCAATAACGAAGCTACTTCAGAAAGATGTTAAGTTTGAATGGACGGAAAGGTGTTAGAAAAGTTTCGATCAATTGAAAACCCATTTGACGGAAGCTCCAGTACTAGTGCAGCCCGAATCAGGCAAGGAGTTCGTCATTTACAGTGATGCATCCTTACTTGGGTTGGGTTGTGTATTGATGCAAGAAGGTCGAGTTGTAGCTTATGCGTCGAGGCAACTGAAGTCACATGAGAAAAATTATCCAACCCATGATCTCAAATTAGCTGCCATCGTATTCGCTTCGAAAATGGCGACATTACTTATTTGGTGAGAAGTGCCATGTATTTTCGGATCACAAAAGTCTCAAATATTTGATGACTCAAAGAGACTTGAATCTGCGACAAAGGCGTTGGCTTGAGTTGTTGAAAGATTATGAGCTTGTCATTGATTATCACCCGGGAAAGGCTAATGTGGTTGCGGACGCCTTAAGCCGAAAATCACTGCTTGCTTTACGAGCGATGAATGTACACTTGTCTGTTCTACCCGACAATGTGTTAGTAGCTGAATTAAAGGCCAAACCATTATTGATTCATCAAATTCGTGAAGCTCAGAAAGTCAATGATGAATTGGTTGCAAAACGGGCTGAATGTGTTTCGAACATGGAATCAGAGTTTCAAATTGACGATGACGATTGTTTGAGGTTCAGAAGTCGTTTGTGTGTCCCAAGAAATTTAGAACTTATTACGATGATTCTGAACGAAGCTCATTGTAGCCGAATGTCAATTCACCCGGGGAGTAGAAAATGTACAACGACCTGAGACGTCAGTTTTGGTGGCATGGTATGAAACGAGACATTTCCAATTTTGTTTCGAAGTGTTTAATATGTCAACAAGTGAAGGCGGAACATCAAGTGCCTACGGGTTTACTCCAACCGATCATGGTACCTGAATGGAAATGGGATCGAGTCACGATGGATTTTGTGTCTGGGTTGCCATTGTCGACAAGTAAGAAAGATGCGATTTGGGTTGTTGTTGATAGACTGACTAAGTCGGCTCATTTTATTCCCGTACGTACAGATTTTTCATTGGATAAACTAGCTGAATTGTATGTTTCTCAGATTGTGAGATTACACGGGGTGCCTATTTCTATTGTGTCGGATAGAGATCCGAGATTCACCTTGCGATTTTGGAAGAAATTGCAAGAAGCTTTGGGTACCAAGTTGCATTTTAGCACCGCTTTTCATCCCCAAACTGATGGTCAATGCGAGCGGATAATTCAGATACTCGAGGATATGTTGAGATGCTGCATCATTGAGTTTAGTGGTTCATGGGAACGGTATCTACCTTTGATTGAGTTCGCTTACAACAATAGTTTTTATTCAAGCATTAAGATGGCGCCTTATGAGGCTTTGTACGGTCGAAAATGCCGTACACCATTGTTTTGGACCAAGCTCGGTGAAAGAAAAGTTTTCGAAGTTGATTTGATTAAAGATGCTGAGCAGAAAGTAAAAATAATTCGTGAAAGTCTGAAGGCAGCATCAGATCATTAGAAGTCGTACGCAGATTTGAAACGAAAGGACATTGAGTATCAGGTGGGAGATAAAGTGTTTATTAAAGTTTCACCTTGGAAAAAGATACTCAGATTTGGGCGTAAGGGCAAGTTGAGTCTGAGATTCATTGGGCCGTATGAAATCTCTGAACGAGTTGGTCCAGTTGCATAGAGGTTGCTTTTACCCCCTGAACTCGAAAGGATCCACAACGTTTTTCATGTTTCGATGCTTCGACGTTACAGATCTGATCCTTCGCACATAATAAGTCCCTCCGAGGTTGAAATTCAAGCCGATATGAGTTATGAAGAAGAACCAATTCGTATCCTAGCTCGTGAAGTGAAAGAGTTGCGAAACAAAAAGGTTCCTTTAGTAAAAGTGTTATGGCTCAAACACGGGATGGAAGAAGCTACTTGGGAACTCGAGAACTCTATGAAAGAACGATACCCAAGCCTGTTTACCGGTAAGATTTTCGGGGACGAAAATTTCTTAAGTGGGGGAGAGTTGTGACAGCCCTAAAGTGACCCTAGTCGGAAAGCGGTTTCGGGACCGCTAAACCGAGTAACCAAATTATTTGAATATAATGATTATTGTCTAAAATATGTGAATATGAATGTGTGAAAGTTTTAAGCTTCGATTTAGTCAATTGCATGTGAATTTAGCTAATAGGACTTATGTGTGACAGTTTTGAAATGTGATAGGTCGATCTATAAGGATCTATTAGTGCATGAGATCAAAAGGGTGGACTTGCATGTCAATTTCCCCCTTAATTAGTAAGTGGCCGACCATGACAAGGAGGGTGGACAAAATGTTATGGGCAAAACATGACATAAACATGTTATGTTAATGCTTATGTTAGGAATAATAAAATAAAGAACATGGGCAATAAAATATTAGTGTGAGTAGGAGGAGAAACAAAAAAAAAAATGTCTGTGGTTGCCCCCTTCATTGCCGTGAAATGAAAGAAGAAAAAAAGAAAAAAAAAAGAGCTTCATTCTTTGGTTCTTCTTGGCCGAATTGAAGAAAGGAAGAAGAGAGGTTTCGGTCACCTTGAGCTTAAGGGGAGGTTAGTATGTTGTGTTAGATTCTTAAATTTTAACTTGTTTCTAGTTAATTAGCTAATTTCTTACACAACCCATGGCAAAAATTTTGAAATCTTGGTGATGGCTTGAGCATTCGGTTTTAGTTATTAAAGGATGAGATTGGGTTATAATCTTTATGTTTTATGAAGAATTGTTGAAGAGAAGGGTTTAAGTAGTCAAATTATAAATTTTAATGCTCATGAGTACAATGGCCAAACATAGATTTGTCTAAAGAATTGAACAAATGCCGTGTGAGTGATTGAAATGAATGAGTTGGAGGTTGGATCATGTTAAGATTCGGCCTTGTACATAAACATTAAGAGTTTGATGTTTTTGTGATTTTTGGAAGGTAAATAAGGTTATACACAAGATGAATACTAAGATTTTGGTTGACTTGTTTTTAGTGAGGTTCGGCCAAGGACCTTATGTGCAAGTTTATTCGGTTTAAGTAGAGTAAATGTGACGGGTAGATATGGAGTAATGTGTATATTGGTTCGGCTGCTAAGCAAGGAAATAATTGTTGGTAACATAGTATCTATGCACTTATGAATATATATATATGGTATTTTAAGTATAATTGTTCATTGATAAGGTTGGTTAATAGTTCAAGTAAGGATTACTATATTTGATATGTACACAAATTGAGGCAATAGGTTCGGCAATTAGCTTAAGACATACGGGTAATATCATATGTCCGATCATAGTTAAACATTCGATAATTGTGATTCTTTGGCTACAATGTTTGAATATCGCCATGGGGAGAATATATGATCGGTTGCCTAATATTAGTTAGAAATGAATCTAAATAAATAGATATTTGTATATAGTAAAGTTGGATAAGTAATTGAATAAATTTATTTGTTTATTAAGCTCAAGAGCTTAGAGGATCAAAGTTGGATAAGGGAAAGGAAAAAGTGATCGAATAGCCGCCGAAATCGTTCGACCACATCCGAGGTAAGTTTTCGAGTAATGAAACTTAGATTATGATTCGATTAGATTATGTTATAAGCAAATCAAAATCATGCCCTTTGTATGTAGCTTTTGAGCTGAAAATGATAAAAGTGACTTGTGTTTGAATTCTAGTTACGAAAATGAAATATTGATGTGCCATGATTTATTGATATGTGCATGGATATTCGGATTGATAACCGGGCTAAGCCCGAAGGCATTTGTGCGAGTTACTATATCCGAGCTAAGTCCCGAAGGCATTTGTGCGAGTTACTATAACCGGGCCAAGTCCCGAAGGCATTTGTGCGAGTTACTATATCCGGGCTAAGTCCCGAAGGCATTTGTGCGAGTTACTATAACCGGGCCAAGTCCCGAAGGCAATTGTGCGAGTTACTATAACTGGGCTAAGTCCCGAAGGCAATTGTGCGAGTTACTATAACCGGGCTAAGTCCCGAAGGCATTTGAGCCAGTAGCTATATCCGGCTAAACCCCGAAGGTACTTGGTTTGGGAATGAGCGATCTTGCTGTAATAATTTCAATTAATACGCTCGTAAAATCCCAACGATAAGGTACGTTTCGTATATGCATTGGAGTAGTGATTTCGTTTAAATATTATCCGCTCAGTCGATTAGTGAGCTTTCGGGCCTTTGGTTAAGTTGATCCCTTATGTATGAATATAAGGGTTGGAAATGCGAAGTAGGACTGATTTTTGAGAATATGTGTATATGAAATTATCCGTTTAGTTATACGAATGCTATACTTCAGTTGTGCCTAATTTTATTGCTCAAAACTTACTAAGCATTAAATGCTTACTCCGTTCTTTGAATCTCTGTTTTATAGATTTTGGTTCATCAGCTATTGGACTCGGGATTGTCGAAGTCGAAGTCGTCCACACTATCAAAGCCCTTTTGGTACACTTTTGGTTGAACTCTGAAAATGGCATGTATAGGACTACCCTTTTTGTTGTTGGTCATGTACCCTTTGGTTGTGTATAAATTTGGATAGCCATGCGAAAATGGCTTATATACACTTTGAGCATAGCATTATAATCGTCTTGTATGTTGTTCATTGAGAGGTATGGAAATGTTTGGTAACGATTAGCCATTGGAAATGGTTAATTATGATTATTTTGATGCTATGTATGACAAACTCTAGTTGATTCATGGAAAACCATGAAATAGGTAAGGTTTACCTTAAAAACAGATGCTGACAGCAGCAGTGGTGTGGATTTGAAAAATCACTAAAAATAGTAAGAATGGAATTAAATAGTGAATAAATTATATAATTGAAACTTGATGAATCTATTTTCATAGGGAAGTAATGAAACGATCATATGAACAGTATTTTATGAGATTTTAAAGTTTTGGTGAAACAGGGCCAGAGCGGTTTCTGGATTCCCTGTTCGGACTTAGGAAATTCATTATAAATTAACCAAAGATAGTTAGAAGTCATTCCATATATGTATAGATTCCATTTCGAGTCTAGTTTCTTTAGAAACAAACAGCATAAGTATTGAATCCCTGTACAGGGAGATATATAAGTTGTAATGCATGAAGATCAGAGCAGTCGAACCCTGAAATAGGGGAGACTTTAACTAATAAACTGTACTAATTGGCCTAACCAAAAATTCTAGAAAAAAATTTGTAGATGGATATATGAGTATAGTTTCAGGGAAAATTTACAAAACTGATTTTCGAGTTTTCGAACTCAAGATATGATTTTTAAGGTGACAGTGACGTAGTTAGCTAGCTAGTCTGGAAATTTTTAAAATGGACTGTAAAAATAAAGGAATTAAGTCTGTTAACCCCTCGTGTCCGACCCCGGAAACGGTCTCGGGTACGGGGTGTTACATAAATCCATACCTTACAAAGAATACCTAATTCACAAAATATATCAGATTATAATCAATTGTTATTTACGTTTGATTACTTAAAACTTACCTCGGATGTTGTCGAACGATTACAACGGCTATTCGATTACTTTGTCCCTTCCCTTATCCAACTTTGGTCCTCTAAGCTCTTGAGCTAAATCAAACAAATTTACTTCTCAATCAAACACATACATACGGCAACCATATACATTTCAAAAACCAATTCATTCGTATCATTAGTCTACTTATGTCTATCACCATTTCATTTTCAAATTTATGTACTTTGTAAGTCACATTCGAACACATTCGGTACTATGCATCTTTTCAAATATTTCTTTTAACATTAAACTCAACTTATAACCTTCTTCTAATTAAAAACATTAAACACCAACTAGCCATGCTTTCATGCCATAGCCGAATATCATTTTAGACATTTGAGAAATCATTTCTCAACTCAACTTATAATTGTGCATATCTCATTCAAAACATCCACACCAATTTATTATACAATTAACCGTAGCCGAATACTAAATCAAATAGATATTTATTCACATTTCCATAACACATATTTATCAACTAGTCCATATATTAGCTTTTAGCACATTTGCTCATTAGAGCGACCTATTTAACTTTCAAGCATTCATTTCTAATTTTTAATTAAACAATGCCAAATGCCATTAACTACTAATGCCACACACACATATGCATAAAATTCATCCATACATAACCTATAGCTCATTCAGCTATTCATCACTCAAACCTATCAAAGCTTCATATCAAACTTCCTTGGCCGAATACACATATAAGCACATAATGCACATATATGCTCATTTGTCTAGCTCAACTTCACCTATCTACCATTACTCATAAAAAGAACATGAAACAACAACCATTTCCTTCAATTCAATTCATGATCGGATGCTCACAACACAATAATTTTCAAAATTTAAACATGGGTTAACTAAGTAATGCTTTGACCATGCTAATTTCGCAAGAATGTCAAGAAAATACATGGAACATACCTTTGAATCGTGCTAAGTAAATGACCGAATGTGCTTGAGCTATTTCCTCTCTTTTTCTCTTAATTTTGGCTATGAAGAACAAAGATGAACAAGTTTTGTCCTTTTCATCATTTTGTTTTTTTTATTTATCTTTATTTTATAATATAAAGCCATTAAATATTTTAATGCTAATTTAAAATGCATATATTGTTTATCATCATCATTATGGCCGACCACTACAAATTAAAGTGGGAAATTTGACATGCAAATCCACCTATTTTAAACCATAAAATATTTGGCCACTACAAATTAACCTATCACATTTTCAAAATTTCTCACATAAGTCCTATTTAATAATTTCACATACAAATGACAAAATCAAAGCATGAAATTTTCACACATTCACTTTCACATATAATATGCATATAATATAACATTTAATTTTTTTTGTGATTCGGTTTTGTGGTCCCAAAACCACTTTCCAACTAGGGTCAAATTAGGGCTGTCACACTTCTTCCCTTGTTTGAGTTCAAGGAACTCCTTTTACTTTGAGTCCAAAAACCGCTGGTTAATGTATTTCTTCCTGAGCTCTGCTTGGAAGAAATCTCAAGTAATATTTTCCTTCGGCACTACTGAGGATACGGTCTTCCACCAATGGTATGCAGTGTCCTTCAAAAGGGACACAACACACTTCAAACATTCCTCGGGTGTGCACAACAAATCATCTAGCACTCGCGTAGTATTCTCGAGCCAGAACTCAGCTCTTTCAGCGTCATCATCAACTTTAGCTCTGAATTCCTCGGGACCATACTTTCTAAGTTTATCTACAGGGGCCTTACCAATTCTAACCTGTGCCATACCTTGCGGCACAACATCATCAGGTTGATTAGAGGGCGGTTGATTTCTCAGGTAATCCCTAAATCATTCATCCATCATACCAAAGAAGGTAGCTCGGGACTCTTCCCGACTTTCTGACATAAGCTTTTTGCTACTACTAGATACAGCTCGTTGTACGAAAGCTGGAGCATGGCTCTCGGCTCCCTCGGACTCATTTTGTGCTCAATTGGAAGACATTTACAATATTCAAAACAATTTGAAAGTTAGGATACGTCACACTATCAATATTCGAATAATGGCATCTATAACAAACCTCAATACTCTTTACGGTAGTCCTAAAACTGACTAAACCATAGCTCTAATGCCACTAAATGTAACACCCTCTCCCATATCCGACGCCAGGATAGGGTTCAAGACATTATCGGGGCTTTACACTTATAACACACTATTTGGTCAAAAAGTTTTGCTCAAATTTAAAACCTTTCAACCATGAATATCCCGTCCATTATATAGGCCTTCGAGGCCTATAACGTACCTAGAGGAAGCGTGGCACAAATTCGGGCACGTTCGATAAACCTTGGGCTCCTCAGACAAAATTACCTTATCTTAAAGTGTTACAGGCCCATGTAGATGGGCCGTGTGGACTCACACGCCCATACCCTTTGGTCATGTGCAACACTGACTTATCAACACGGTTGTGGCACACGCTCGTTTGCCTGCCCATGGACGACACTGTCTTTTAGACACGGTAAGGACACACGCCCGTGTGGCTTACTTGGGTGTATTTTTGATTTAAAATTTTAAGTGCAGGGGACACACGGCCATAGCCCACACCCATGGGAAGGAACCGTGTGTCACACACGGCCTAGACACATGCCCGTGTGTCTGACCATGTGGACCCTAATAGGCTATTTTTCAAGCCTTAACTCACCCCTTTCTACTCCTTATACCTAGTGGTTACCAAGTTCGAAGGAAAACATGATTATACACTTGTAATAACCTTGATAAAACTAGTTGTATGGAAACCTCATATCATTGGTTTCATACATGAAAGGTTATTTCCCATTTAGTGTTTATGGGTTTCCATGTCACTTTAATACGTCTGAAATTGGCTCGTTCATATAACTCATTGCCAATTGGTAACAACCATCACTTGTAAATATAACCATACAAAAATTCGTAGGTCATAGCCTACTTCAATTAAGCCAACTTTCATGGCCATATACAAAAAGGATAAACATAATTTTTTTTACATGCCTTCATTTGGAAAATAAAATGACACATATAACAAAATACTCAAAAATCATATACATGCCATTGAACAAAATAAAAATGTCTTTATACCAAAGCTTGACTAGTTGATAGTGTTCTCCAACCGTCTTCCAGTCCTTATGAGTCATTGAGCTCTATGAGATAGGGAAAAAGAGAGGGGTAACCATTTACATGCTTAGTAAGCTCGAATAACCGGAAAGTAAACTTATCGAGTAATTATCATACATCTATATTTAAATCATGAAATCATCAATTATGAAATGATTCCCTATCACATGCACTTAATCAATGAGTTAGTTACATAACAAAGTAATTTATGTAGATGAGCTCATTGTTCATCATCTTATTGACATACATCATATTAATCCCGTTGAGTTTCTAGGAAATCTAGGTGGAATACCCATTATTCGTCAATTCTTCCGAATGATCATTTCACATATATGCACTCCCGCGAACCTCACATCTTATGGCAGGATTACCAGTCCAAGCTAAATCCCCCATATCATGAACTCATAAGGTGATGTCGGGATTACAGTCCAGGCTAAATACCTTATAAACATACACCATTACTGAGCTCGGATCTGAATTACCAGTCTAGGGTAAATTCAGACCCTAATCAGATTACCCGTCCGGGCTAAACCATAATGCACACATATTCTTCGGGAGGCTCGATCATTCAAGGAACACCCGTTCGGGCTATATCCTTTTTATAATTGAGATCAACGGATTACCCGTCCAGGCTAAACCCTTACTGCAACACATGCATGATCTTAAATCACATGTAATTACGGGTTGCCATCGAATTCCCTTTGTCAACCTCAACCGAGACATTTTTCACATGTTACCATCAAATATGCATTTCTATGATATTTCATGCCAATAATAAATGCAATCATCAATCATTCATAAATCATACAATTATGCATATTAGGGGTTTACTTTAAGTTATCTGAACTTACCTGGTATTTGTTTCAGAGTTGTGTTTCAATTATTCCGAAACCTTGCGTTTACCTCGATCGACCTCCGAAATTTGTTCCTCAGGGTCTATAAAAAAAATTATATCATTAATACCCCACATTATACATCACAAGTCTAATTCTCACCCTCAGTCCAAATGATAGTTTTGCCCCTAACCTTTGATATTTTTACGATTTAGTCCTTAAGCTCGTATAATGAAACACATGAAATTTCTACCTTACCCAAGCCTAGCCGAACACTTTTCCTTCTTATGGCAGCCCTCATCTTCCTTTATTTTTACACTTTTACCACACATTTTACAACTTTTGCAAAATGGTCCCTCTAAGGGTTTTTCATGAAAATCACCTAGGAAAAGATGTTTAACATATATTCATCTTTCATGTTCCTCCATAATCCATTAAAATACAAGTGACTCATGCTTGGGTAAATTTTTAAACATGAACCTTAGCATGAAATATGGGTAGAAATGGAGAGAGCAAGCTACTGGGATTTCAAAAATACGAAGAACATTAAAAACGGGGCTTGAGAGCACGTACTATTGAGCTTGGAAAGCTTGAAAACCCTAGCTATGGTGACAAGAGAATTTCGGCAGCATGGAGAAGAAGAATGGCTGATTTTGGCTTGATTTTTCCCATTTTATTTCATTAAAAAGCCAAATGACCAAAATGCCCTCATGCCGTTTCTTTAAAATTTGATCCATGCAAGCCCATTTTTGTCCAAAAATTTAGAAATTGGGAAAATTACTCTCCAAGACCTTCAATTCATTATCAAAAGCAATTTCATACAAATTGCTTCTAGAATTCAAGTTTTGCAATTTATTCAATTTAGTCCCTAATTTCCAATTGAACACCTTACTCAAAGAATTTCTTCTTGAAACTTTAACACATGTATATACTCATATTTTAGACCTCATAATAATCATAAAATAAATATTTTGATGTCGAATTTGTGGTCCCAAAACCACTATTCTGACTAGGCCCTATTTTGGGATGTTACATTATATGCCAATTCAAGTTGTTATTCTATTACCTATTTAATACCATGAATAATTCATTCATCTAACAAATACATATCAATAGCTCAATTGCATCTTTTCATTCAAACATCACTTACCAAAGCATACCATAATTGAACACTTAATTCAACCAAAACAAAGTACCAAAATAAGCCAAATCACATGGCTGAACTTATACACAAAACAAAACATACCATAGCCATGATATCAAGTAACATACCTAACATCATTCAAACTAGCCTATACATGCCATTTATACATATCCACAAGTTCAAAAGTACTAATCGAAAATTGGATAGTGTGATGTGCAACTCCGACTTGTCCGAAACGAGCGAGCTAACAAGCCTCTATAAAACATAGAAAAAGAAATAGAGTAACCTTTATAGCTTAGTAAGCCCATATAATTCAGAATTAAACTTACCATTTATATATTCAAAGCAACATTAAAATGGCAACAATTCAATTAACCAACACCTAATCACAAGTATCCATCACATGTTAGTCATTTGGCAAATACATAAAACCATCCATTAATACAATAATTTGCATCAATCCAAAATTCACATATCATATATATAGCATTAGTACCATTTATAATCCGTAATTGATCCGTATAAAAAATATTTAGGCCCGTTGAATCTATTAGAACTTCAAAGGATACTCGAGTGAACAATGTCAGTAATCTGTCAATTCATTATCATATATGCTCTTTCAAGCCATGATCGGTAAGCTCCTCTTGAGCTGATGAACAGTAAGCTCTAATGAGCTGAAATGGTAAGCTCTATCGAGCTAAACAGTAAGCTCTATCGAGCTAAAACGGTAAGCTCCAATGAGCTAAAAATAGTAAGCTCTTACGAGCTGATATATCAGTAAGCTCATACGAGTTGTGATGAGTCCGTAACAAATGCAGGAGCTCGACCAAAATAGTAATCCCAGTAACATGTCACTCGTATCCAATGAATTCATACGGTTCAAACAGGGCTCAGTAACAAATACATTATATCAATAAGGCAATTATACTTCAAATATTTCCAGTATACACATTCATTTCAATAATTACAAATATATAAAGTTCGATTCTAATTATACGAACTTACCTTGTATCCTCGGAAAAAACTATCGGCTATTCGTAGATCTTTCCTTTTCCCCGATCTAAACTCAATCTCAGCTTATTTTGATTTATGTATTATCAAATTCAGTACATTTAGCATTCAATCTATTCAATTTAGTCCATAATTCATTTTTTGGCAAATTTGCATATTTGCCCCTATACTTTTCAATTTTTCACAATTTAGTCCTTATCACCTAAAATTGCAAATTCATGCAATTTAGTACCAACCCATGTCTAGCCGAATTTACTATCTATTACTAGCAGCCCATTTGTTTCATTATTTCACACTTTTAACTACCACATTTTACAATTTCACAATTAAATTCTTATTTTGCATTTTTTTCAAAAATCACTTTACAAAACTTGTATATCTATCATTAAACCTTCATAATCTATCATTAAACATTTAAAAGCTCAAACATTCAACAATGGCAACATCACAAATCTTCAGCAATTACAAAATCTAAGGTACGGGCTAGCTAGAATACGAAGCAACGATCTCAAAAACGTAAAAATTATAAAAAGTAGTCAAAATGGACTTACATGCTTGAACAACAATGGCCGAACCTTCAAAGCTTTAAAACCCTTATTTTTTTTCTCCCATTCGGCTATTGAAGAAGATGATAGCATGAAAATGGTTTTTGTTTTATTTAAAATTAACATAATTAACTAAATTACACTTATAACCTTATTATTAAACATTAATATATCATATAATCAATGTCCAAGATTGTCCACTTACATAATAAATGGACTAATTACATAAAAAGAACTTCCATATTATTAAAACATAGCTATTTAGTACTTTTAAACAATAGAACTCAACTTTTATGCGTTACGTGATTTAGTCCTTTTTACCAAATTAAGCATTTAAACGGAAAAATTTCATAACGAAACTTTTATATAGTAATTCCATCATGCTGTAGACCTTATTAACATAATAAAATAAATATTTTGACTTTGGATTTGTAGTCTGAAAACTACTATTTTGATTTGACCTAAACACGGGTTGTTATAGCGCGAAAACAAGCGAGGACTAATTAAGAAATTATCCCGATCCTCTGGGCACGTGTCCCTTCTCCAGGAGATCGGCGAGCTAGGGACTAAATTGAAATGCACAAAAAATTTCAGTAGCCAAATTTATAAAATAAAAAAGGACTAAATTGAAGCGCGTCGCAGAAGTGGAATGACCATTCGCGGAAATATACCCTTAGACAAGAAAATGCGCAGATCCTCTAGTGGATCGCTTTGGCGCATAGGTCAAGGATGAAACGACGCCGTTTTTGGGCTATTGGAATCAACCCTAAAACGACACTGTTTTACAGGGCTTATAAAAGTTAATTTCTTTTGACAAAATTTCATTCTTCCAACTCTTTCCAAAAAAAAAAAAACAAAGAAAAACTCTCACCCTCTCCGTTTCTCCGGCCATGGCTCCAGTCATCGGCCACCATGGCAGCCACTGGTCATCGACGATAGCGCCGCCATCCACGGTGGCTGAAGACTAAAAAAAACCTTTTTTTATTTTAAAAGGAAAATCTCGATTTTGAAGGCACTACCTTCCAGTAGAAAACACGAGAAGAGAACTTCCGATTAAAACCCTTCGAACCCAATTATGAGTTTTTGACGCCGGAGAAATCCTCTGACGACAGGGAGACAAAGCGTCTCAGGTGAGTTTCTCTTCCTCTTTTCCCATTTTATAAATGTATATTTTATATATTTTCAATATAACCGAAACAAAATGAAAGTAGTCACCTTTTGTAAATTTTTTATATTCGATTTTCTGTGTAAAAAAAAGCTACATGGATGGATTTGGCTTTTATAGCCATTTACATAAATTATTTTTTTCTTTTTTATTTCTCCGTCTCACTACTATTTGCGACTGTTTGCTTGCATGGTCTCTGTTTCTTTCCTTTTTGCAGGCATCCATGGAGAGTCAACGGAGGTGAGAAAGGTGGTCTTCTTGACTCTTTATTGAAAGGGCGATAGGCCTCTGGACGAGGAGCCTCGGGACAAGCATGTTGACGTAGCTGAAGGCAGCGGCGTGCCTAAGGCTCGAGTTTTTTGTTTTGCTAAGAATGTTTAAGTGTTTGGGCTATTTGGGCCATTAGGGTTTTTTGTTATTGGGCTCTGTTGGGTTATTGGAAATTTGGGCTGTCATATTTTGTAATTGGCCTTTTTTATATTTTGGACTTTATCATTTTATGTCTAAATTTTTCTAGTTTCGGCCTAGGAAAAATTGGGCCATTACAGCTGCCCCTCTTTGCTTGTTGTCGTGTAACGAGAATGGGGCAAAGACTTTTAAGAAGGACAAATTTCGCCCGGCCTCGCGGAATTTTGGATTCTTGGTGTTCATCTTATTCAAACAGCCTCTTTCTAACCCACTGCAACCTCAGAGGTATAGAATTTGTTGTTTCAATCTACCCCACTACAACTTCAGGGAGATAAGATTTGTAATTTCAATATATTCCACTGTAACTTCAGAGAAATAAGATTTGTTACTTTAATCTACTCCACTATAACTTCGGGGAGATAATATTCACTATCTTCAATCTGCTCCACTACAACTTCAGGGAGATAAGACTTTTAACTTCAACTTGCTCCACTACAACTTTAAGGAGATGAGGTTAGTGGCTTCAATCTACTCCACTGCAACTTCAGGGAGATAAGATCTGCCATGATAGCTTCAACTTGTCCCATTGCAACTTCAGGAGAATAAGATTTGCTATCTTTAATCTACTCCACTGCAACTTTAGGGAGATAAGATTTTTGGCTTCAATTTGCTCCACTGCAACTTCAGGGAGATAAGACTTGTAACTTTAACCTGTTCCATTACAACTTTAGGGAGATAAGATTAGTGGCTTCAATCTACTCTACTGCAACTTCAGGGAGATAATGTTAGTGGCTTCAATCTACTCCACTACAACTTCAGGGAGATAAGATCCGCCATGATAGCTTCAACCTGTCTCACTGCAACTTCAGGGAAATGAGATTAGTGGCTTCAATCTACTCTACTGCAACTTCAGGGAGATAAGATCTGCCATGATAGCTTCAACCTGTCCCACTGCAACTTTAGGGGAATAAGATTTGTTATATTAAATCTACTCTACTAAAACTTCAGAGATATGAGATTAGTGGCTTCAATCTGTTCCACTGCAACTTTAGGGAGATAAGATTCACTATTATAACTTAAATTTGTCCCACTGCAACTTCATGGGTACGGGATTTATGGTTTCTCTGATCTTGTTACACCATTCTTTGGAGAGCATGACCTGTAGAATCCATTTCATTGGCCTATTTATGCCTAGTGATTAGGATGTCATGATTAGGATGAATCAAATGCTTCTAACTAGATGCGTATGAATGATATTTGCATGAATGTAGAATGTCATTTTTCAAGAATGATCCCTTTTTAATGCTTAGGTTAACACTGCTCGTTGTTCACCAAGGTTCTATCATTGATGTATTACCCTGCCCTCTTGTTCAGCTGGTATCTTTGATAGAAAATCTGAAGAAATAGTCACAATTTAGACTATTCTTTCTCAAACCTTTCCAACTCTTAGATTTGGTCAGTTTTGACTAGTGGTCCTATTTCAGGTCTTTATACTATTTAGAAAACTGTCAGATCAATATGCAAGAAATCCTTTTACTTGAATATTATTAGTCCATTAATTGTTAAAAATTCTTGAAAAAGATTATCATAATGGATAAAAGGGATTTTATTGATAGCAAAGCTTGAAATGGATAAGTTAACCAAAGATAGCAAACACTGCTAAAATACAAAATGAATAAGATAAAAATAGGTGCCCCAGATATCATAGCATGAGCTTCTTTACACTAACTTCTCGAAGACCCTTTTGAACTTGATATGTGTTTCAGAGATCCAAAATACTTTGTTGATACCCCAAGACGTAGCATCTCTCCTCCGGACCCTTTTGAACTTGATATGTGTTTCGGAGATCCAAAATACTTTGTTGATGCCGCAACACTTAACATCTCTCCTCCTTGTTCATTCAGGGATAACAATACTACTACATGGCCCATCTTTGATTAAAATTGGAATTGCCCTTTTACCGAGTTTTCAATTCAAAACCCCTTTTGTCTCAAGACGCCCTTTGAGGGTTTTCGCCTTGGCCTCTCCTTTTTTTTTAGGTGAAGTATCTTTTGACTGAATCTGAATTCACAGGGTTGGGCAAATCTCTGCCATCCATCTCGGTCAAAATCAACGCTTCTTCAGAAAAGGCCTTCTTTAACACATAAGGTCCTTTCAAATTTGGCATCCATTTCTCTCTGAAATCCTTTTATATGGGAAAGATCTTTTTCAATACTAGGTCCCTCTTATGGAATTCTCTGGGACAAACCTTTTTGTTGTAAGCTCGTATCATTCATTTTTGGTACATCTAACCATGACGGATGGCTTTCAACCTTTTCTCTTCAATCAAGTTTAGCCGGTCATATCAGGATTGGATCCATTCTGCTTCATCCAACTTCAATTCTTCCAAAAATCAGAGAGAAGGAATCTTAACTTTAATGGGTAAAACTGCCTCCGTTTCATAAACTAAAGAGAAAAGCGTTGCCCCAATGGAGGTCCTAACAAACGTTCGATAAGCATATAGAGCAAATGGTAACTTCTCATGCCAATATTCATAGGTCTTAGTCATTTTCCCCATGATTTTCTTGATATTCTTATTGGTTGCCTCCACCGCACCATTCATTTTTGGGCGATATGGTGACGAGTTGTGGTGTTTGATCTTAGACTGACTACAGACCTCCGATGTCGTACTATTGTTCAAGTTCAATGCATTATCAGAGATGATCCTTTTTGGTATTCCATACCGACATATTATTTCTTTTTTCAAGAATTTTCTAACTGTCGACTTCATGGAATTAGCATAAGAAGTGGCTTCTACCCACTAGGTGTGACAGCCCTAAATTGACCCTAGTCGGAAAGTGGTTTCGGGACCGCTAAACCGAGTCACCGAAGTATTTGAATATGATATTTATTGTCTAAAATATGTGAATATGAATGTGTGAAAGTTTTAAGCTTCGATTTAGTCGATTGCATGTGAATTTAATTAATAGGACTTATGTGTGACACTTTTAAAAGGTGATAGGTTAATCTATAAGGACCTATTAATGCATGTTATAAAAATGATGGGTTTACATGTCTGTAACACCCCTATCCCGTAACCGTCGCTGGAATAGGTAAGGTGTAACACCCCGTACCCGAGACCGTTGCCGGAGTTGGACACGAGGGGTTCACAGACTAAATTCGCTTACTATCGTAGTCCATTTTAAAATTTTCCAGGCAGTTGGCTAACTGCGACACTGTCACCTTAAAAATCATATCTTGAGTTTAACAACTTGAAAATCAGTTTCGTAATTTTTCCCTGAAACTAGACTCATATGCCCATCTACATATTTTTTTGTAGAATTTTTGGTCGGGCCAATTAGTACAGTTTATTAGTCAAAGTCTCCCATGTTACAGGGATCGACTACACTGACCTTTGCGCATTACGACTTGGATATCTCCCTGCACAGAGCTTCAATACTGATGCCGTTTGTTTCTATAGAAACTAGACTCAGAGAGGAATCTATACATATATGGCATGACTCCTAATTATCTCTGGTTAATTTATAATTAATTTCAAAAGTCGGAACAGGGAATCCAGAAACCATTCTGGCCCTGTCTCACGAGAACCTGAATATCTCTTAACATACTGTCCATATGATTGTTTCGTTACTTTCCTATGGAAATAAATTCATCAAGGTTCGTTTACATAATTTATTAATTATTTAATTCCAATCCTACTATTTTTAGTGATTTTCCAAATCTACATCACTGCTGCTGCCAGCATCTGCCTTTAAGGTAGACTTTACCTATTTCATAGTTTCCATGATTCAACTAGCCCTTTTAGCATAAATAGCACAAATTATGATAGTGATTAACCATTCCATACCAAATGATTATAAAATTATGCTCAAACATATATAAGCCATTTTCGCATGGCTATATACATTAACCAAAATATTCTTCCGCCACTAGTCTATTTATACATGCCATAAGATAATCCAAAACATAGCAGTACCAAACAGTGGATAGTGATAGTGTGACTAGTTGCTGACGATCCCCAAGCCTGTAGCTTCGCAATGAGATCTATAAAACAGAGGAAACAGAGTAAACGGAGTAAGCATTACAATGCTTAGTAAGTTTTAAGCAGTGTCAACAGATAACAATCAAATTATAACATAGTTGTTCGTATTTTTATTTCACTCTTCCTTCGGGCATACCATCCCTTTACCGAATATACACATCTCATCATATACAATAGGCAGATAAACTTTCACATAAAAGTGAGCTCATGTGACATAGATATATCGTATGATTTCACATCGCCTCTCACACTGATCCGATGTCACATAATCATAGGAATAGTCTCATAGATTGCTCTCGTATGCATCACATAACTACCTTATGATTTAGTGCAAATCAAGCTCACATATAAACTTGGAGTACATACCTGTTTAACCTTTCGCATTGAATATATTTATAAGCAATTCTTATTACGAAGTCTTACTCGGACATAATCTCCACACGAAGTTATCGGGTCTTATCCGGACAAAATTCCCACACGTAGTCATCGGGTCTTTAGAGCTCGGATATAGTACGAGCACAAAGCTTACGGACATTAATCAGTGATAATATTCTCGCATAAAGCCTGCGGGGTTTTAACCCGGATATAGTACTGACACAAATGCCCTTCGGGACTTATCACATTTATGCACTTTCACATCCATCACGTTGGCCACTCGGCCCTGTCACATATATACACTTTCACATTCATCACATCGGCCATTAGGCCTTATCACATATATACACTTTCACATTCATCACATCGGCCATTAGACCTTATTACATATATACACTTTCACATTCATCACATCGGCTATTAGGCCTTATCACATATATACACTCTCACATTCATCACATCGGCTATTAGGCCTTATCACACATATACACTTTCACATTCATCACATCGGCCATTAGGCCTTATCACATATATACACTTTCACATTCATCACATCGGCTATTAGGCCTTATATACACTTTCACATTCATCACATCGGCTATTAGGCCTTATCACACATATACACTTTCACATTCATCACATCGGCCATTAGGCCTTATCACATATATACACTGTCTTGGCTGAATCTACATCTATCATTTTCCAATATCACAATTTAGAATTCACGTATGGGTTTAATCAATAGCTTATGAGCAACTAGAACAAGTTTATCAAGGTTTACAACACAATCTCAAATTCAGCACAAGCTGTTTTTCCTGAGCAATAGTCACTAAATCATTTATAACTGGAGCCAAAAAACTCCAAATCACTTTCCGTTAATTTTTCGTGAATATATACTCGTATATCTTCCATCCATAAAATTTACAGAATTTTAGGTTTGGCCAATCAATACCAGATTTTTCTTAAAGTTTCCCCTATTTCACTGTTTGACTAATCTGACCACTCTTCACTACGAATCAGATTTCTCATTTTACAGAATTCAAAATGTGTTTTATTTGATTTAATTTGAAACTAGACTCATTAAGGAGTCTAAGCATATAAATTTTATCTTATAACCATTTTTGTACAATTTATAATGATTTTCTAAAAACGGAACAGAGGATTACAGTGTCATTCTGCACTGTCTCACACAACTTTAAATATCTCATTATCAGAAATAAATTTTCTTACACGGTTTCTTTTATAAGAAACTAGACTCATTAAGCTTTAATTTAATAATTTATTCAGCCTCCCATTCAACTCCAACAATTTATGGTGATTTTCTAAATTCATGTTACTGCTGCTGTCCTGAGCAGGTTTATCACAATTTTACTCTTCTGACATATCCTTTTAGCACTTCATAATATCATATCCATTTGGCAACATATCATATCAATAACTTACCTATACTTCATAATAGCCATTAGGCTATATGCATAAAAATTTACAATAGAGTTATGATTCTTTTAATATGTGCTTAACATATCATACTCAATCACATTATAGGCTTTAATACTTAAAACTTACCTCGATCGCTAATGTACGTCAATTCCGACTATTCGACCAATTTCCCTTTTTCCACGATCCGACTTTGTTTCCTTGAGTTCTTGAGCTAATGAACCAAATTTAAACTTATCACATCCCTATTGTGTAAAACCACATTCGATTATATTATAATTCGGTTAGCAAGAAATACACTTATTCCTTATAACATTTAGCTTCGAGATCACCACCTCAATCATCTCAACCACAACATTCATTTTCTTACTTCTCATCATGGCCGAATACTAACCATGCCTTAAGCTCTTTCTCTTTCCATTTTTTAGTACTTTATAACTCATCTAACAACTATTTCAAAGCTAAAACTCCAACATCCAAAATTTAAGACATAAAATCCTCAATTATTACATGGTTCTATTAATTGTAAGCTCTATTTCAATATTTAAGCATGAATTACAAATTTTGGACATCATTTCATAATTCCAAGCAAGTTGCCGAATGCAACCTTACTAAATTTTCATGGATTCAAATCATGGATTCAATATACCATTACCATGAAATCAACAACCAAAAATTCATAGACAATTTAGGAAAATCACATTACAAATCTCAAATTTAAGCAAAGACCATGGCCGAAATGCACATATAACCACATAACAAAAAAAAAAAATATTGAACCTTTGGTTGCCTAACTAGCTTAACATCCATCAAATTTTAATCAAGAAACTCACCTCATCTATAATCAACCCTCAATACCCTAAAGCATCAAAAACGACATCAAAGAAATACAAACATCCATGACTGAATGTCATCTTCATAACTTTACAAAAAACATTTGCCATGAGCTAGCTTCTATACTTGATGGCCACTCCAAATATACAAAGATTTTCAATGATAGAGCATTAACATACCTTAATCCACTTAAAGGTAACCAAATGCCTTAACTTCAATTTCTTCTTTTCTTTCTTTAGGTACGGCAATGGAGGAAGAAAAAGATGAACCAACTTTGTTTTTATCACCCATTTCTTTTAATATAAGTTCACCTTTCATATTATTTATTCATTTAACATTTAATTTATTAATATAAAAGGCATATATTTTGTATCCCATACTCCTTATTTTATTTTTCCTAACATAAATCACTAACATAACATGTTTATGACATGTTTTGCCCATAACATTTTGTCCTCCTTCCTTGTCATGGCCGGCCACTACTAAATTAAGGGGGAAATTGACATGCAAGTCCTCCCTTTTATTACATGCACTAATAGATCCTATAGATTAACCTATCACATTTCAAAAGTGTCACACATAAGTCCTATTAGCTGAATTCACATGCAGTCGACTAAATCGAAGCTTAAAACTTTCACACATTCATATTCACATATTTTAGACAATAAATATCATATTCAAATAATTTGGTGACTCGGTTTAGCGGTCCCGAAACCGCTTTCCGACTAGGGTCACTTTAGGGGTGTCACAATGTCAAATTTCCATTTATAATAAGTAGTGGCCGGCCATGGTATGGGTCATTGATGATAATATGTATTTTCTATTAGCATTATTAGTTTACAAAATAAAATAAGGAATTAAGAATAATAAAACATGTGGTAAATGGGAGGAGAAACCAAAGTTTTCATATTTGCTCCTCATTGCCGTGACTAGGAGAGAACAAGCTTGGAAAAATTCAGCTATGGTGGTTAGCTAAATCAAGGTAAGTTCAAGGATGATTCTTGGATTTCTAGCATTTTTTTGAGTTAGTCATTAAGCTCCTTGCTTAGCCCATGTCCAAATTTTGAATCTTGTTGGTAACATGAGTAATCGGTTAAGAGAAAATGTTCAAGAAATGGTTGTTGTTCATGTTATTTGGATGAAAAGAAAAAAATTGGTAGTTAGGTGAAGTAGAGTCTAACAAATGAGCACATATGTGCATTAGTTGCTAGATGGAGAAAAATCGGCTAGCAAGTTGAGTACTAAGGCCGAATATGATTTTGGATATTATTGGGCAATGTATGTGTTTTGAATTGATGGAATGGAGAGGATGCTTTAATTGTGTTATGAACAATTATATGTTAAATTAAGGTTTGCTAAGCTAGCTATTAAGGTGAAGTGCAAATGTTGGTATTTGATTGCTAGTGTATATATGTGTAATAGCCGAAATGAAGATGCTTGATGTCATGAATAAATGTTGTTTATATGTTTGGGAATTGAGTAAAAATTTGATGTTTAATCACTTAAGGATTCGGCATTGTTTAAGATAATTTACTTAAAATGTGATTTTGAATGTTATGAGTATTGGGATGTAAGTATATGTGTGTGCTTGGTCATAGGAGTTTGCTATGAAATTTTGTTTGGTTGAGTGATGAATGGCCGAATGAACTATAGGCTAGGGTGGATAAATTTTTGTACATAAGTAGTGTGTGTGACTATTGGTTAATGAATATTCGGCATAATGGGGTTTATGAGTAAATGGCATAATATATATATGTGTGAATATGTGGTAGTGCATAAAACAAGAAATCGATTAAATTGGGATGGTCACATATAGGTATATTTGGCTTGTAGTTTTATAAATGTGATATGAGTATTTTGTTTGTAAATGAGTAGTAAATATGTTAAGAATGGTTCTAAAATGTATATGGATTCCGTGTGATTGTGTTTGATTGGGAAGTAAATTGTTTGATTTAGCTCAAGAGCTTAGAGGATCAAAGTTGGATAAGGGAAAGGAAAAAGTGATCGAATAGCCGTTGAAATCGTTTGACAACATCCGAGGTAAGTTTTCGAGTAATGAAACTTAGTTTATGATTTGATTAAGTCATGACATATAAGCATAACAAATAAACGGTGATATAATGATTCTACTTGAATTGTATATTGAGGTGATTAGTTTATACCTATCACGGGTAGCCGAATGTGTATAGAGATCATGTTATAAAGCAAATCAAAATCATGCTCTTTGTATGTGGCTATTGAGCCGAAAATGCTAATGGTTGATAAGCGTCTTGTGTTTGAATTCTAGTTATGATAATGAAATATGGACGTGTCATGAATTATTGGTATATGTGCTTGATTATTCGGATGATATCCGGGCTAAGTCCCGAAGGCATTTGTGCAAGTTACTATATCCGGGCTAAGTCCCGAAGGCATTTGAGCGAGTAGTTGCTATACCCGGGCTAAGTCCCGAAGGCATTTGTGCTAGTGACTATATCCGGGCTAAGTCTCGAAGGCATTCATGCTAGTGACTATATCCGGGCTAAGACCCGAAGGCATTTGTGCGAGTTGCTATATCCGGCTAAATCCCGAAGATACTTGGGTTTGGAAGCGAGCGATCTTGCTGTAATAATTTCAATTAATACGCTCATAAAATACAAACGATAAGGTATGTTTCGTATATGCATCGGAAAGGTTGATTCCTTTCAAATAGTACTCGCTCAATTGATTAACGAGCTTCCGGCCTCTAGTTAGGTTTGATACCCTGTGTATGAATATATTGGTTGAAGCGTGAAGAAATTATGATTTTGAGAATGTGCATATATGAAATTATTCATTTAGTCATATGAACGCTATACTTTAGTCGTAAATAATTTCGTTACTCAAAACTTACTAAGCATTAAATGCTTATTCCGTTTCTTTAATTCTCTATTTTATAGATTTTTGTTCGTCAGCTATCGGACTCGGGATTGTCGAAGTCGAAGTCATCCACACTATCTAAGCCCTTTTGGTACTCTTTTAGTTAAATGTTGATAATGGCATGTATAGGACTAACCTTTGTTGTTAATCAAGTACCTTTGGTAATGTGTATATATTCGGATAGCCATGCGAAAATGGCTTAAATATTTTGAGCATAGTATTAAAATCATTTTGTATATATATGGTTATTGAGAGGTGTGGAAATGCTTGGCAATGATTAGCCATTGGAATGGTTAATCACGATCATATTTGGTGCTATGTATGTCAAATGGCTAGTTGAATCATGAAAACTATGAAATAGGTGAAATTTACCTTAAAATAGATGCTGACAGCAGCAGTGATGTGAGTTTGAAAATTCACTAAAAATAGTAGGAATGTAATTAAATAATGAATAAATTATGTAATCTAACCTTGATGAGTCTATTTTCATATGGAAGAAGCGAAACTACCATATGAGCCGTATTTTATGAGATGTTTAAGTTTTCGTGAAATAGGGCCAGAACGGTTACTGGATCCCCTGTTTTGACTTTGGAAATTTACCATAAATTAACCAGAAATAATTAGAAGTTATGATTTATATTTACAGATTCCTTTTTGAGACTAGTTTCATTAGAAAGAAACGGCATATGTATTGAAGCCCTGTACAGGGAGATATCTAAGTCGTAATGCATGAAGGTCAGAGTAGTCAAACCCTGAAACAGGGGAGACTTTAACTAATAAACTGTACTAATTGGCCTGATAAAAAATTCTAGAAAAAAATATTTAGATGGATATATGAGTCTAGTTTTAGGTAAAATTTACGGAATCAGTTTTCGAGTTTCAGAACTCGAGATATGATTTTTAAGGTGACAGTGACGCAATTAGCCAACTTGTCTGGAAATTTTAAAATGAACTGTGTAAATAAATGAATTAAGTTTGTTAACACCTCGTGTTCGACTCCGGCAACGGTCTCGGGTGGGGGCGTTACAATTGGTGAAGTAATCGATGACTACAAAGATGAATTGATGCCCATTAGAAGCTTTTGGTGATATCGGCCCAATGACGTCCATGCCCCACATAGAGAAAAGCAATGTAGAAGTCATGACATGAAGATGTGAATTAGGCATATGAATTTTGTCTCCAGAAATTTGGCACTTATGACATCTCTTGGCATGATCAATACAATCCCCTTCCATGGTGGACCAATAATACTCGAATCTCATGATTTGCCTGGCTATTGTAAAACCATTAGCATATGTTTCATAAACACCCTCATGGACTTCTTCCAAGATTTTCTTAGCCTCGACAGCGTCTACTCATCTTAATAGCACCTGATCCTTTCTTTTTTTTATATAGGATATCCTGATCTAAGACATAGTCACTGGTTAGCCTTCTCAATGTCTTTTTATCATTCTTAGTTGCTTGGTCAGGGTATTCACGATTCTTCACATATCACAGTATATCATGGTACCAAGGGTGATCATCCTTTTCTTCTTATTCTTCTTCGATGTTGTAACAATGAGCCGGAGTCTCATAAGTACTCATCTGAATAGGTTTTACATCATCTTATTTGTTCACCTTGACCATGGAAGCTGAAGTAGCTAAGGCATCAACAATCTGATTTTTGCCTCGTGGAAGGTAGCAGAAGGTGATGTCATCAAACTCTTTAATTAATTCAAGAACCAGCTTTCGATAATCAATCAACTTGGGATCTCTTGTCTTCCATTCTCCCTTGAGTTGATAGATCACTAGCGCAGAATCCCCATATACCTCTAGCACTTGATCTTACATTCTATGGTTGCACAGATACCCATGATGCATGCTTCAGATTCTGCCATAATGTTTGTGCAATCCAAATCCAATTTACTAGTGAATGGATAATGATCTTAGTTTGGAGATACCAGGACTGCCCCAATTCCATTACCCACAGCGTTTGAAGCTCCATTGAAGCTTAGCTTCCAAGGATGACCTTCTTAAGAGTATTCTTCAGTTGTTGCAACATACATGAGATCTTCATTCAAGAAGTCAAAGTTCAAAGGCTTGTAATCTTTTAGAGCTCTACTGGCCAGAAAATCTGCTATTGCGCTCCTTTTTATAGCATTTTGATTCACATACACTATATCAAATTCGGAAAGCAGAATTTGCCACCTGGCCATTCTTCCATTCAAAGCAGTCGACACCATCATGTACTTTAGAGGATCAAGTTTTGAGATGAGCCAAGTTGTATGGTACAACATATACTATCTCAGTCTTTGGGTTATCCAAATCAAGGTGCAACACAACTTCTCGATTGGCGAATATCTTGTCTCACATTCAGTGAATTTCTAACTGAGATTGTATATCGCTCTTTCTTTTCTCCCCAACTTATCATGTTGGCCAAGCACACATCCCATGGAATTTTCAAATACTGCCAAGTACAGTATCAACGGCTTATCTGGGTTAGGTGGCATCAGTACTGAGGCATTGGAAAAGTAATGTTTGACCTTGTCGAAAGTCTTCTGGCATTCCTCATCCCAAACACCTAGATTTTGTTTTTTAAGAAGACGAAATATGTGGTCGTATTTCTCAGTTAGTTGTGAAATGAACCGGGCGATTTAATTTAGTCTTCCTAGGAAACCTTAAGATTCTTTTTGAGTGCACGGTGGAGGCAACTCCTGTATATCCTTTACTTTATCTAGGTCGATCTCGATCCTCTTTTCACTGACTACAAATCCTAGCAATTTTCCTGACCTAGCCTTGAAGGTACATTTTGCTGGATTGAGCTTTAGCTAGAATTTTCTCAATCTTAAGAACAACTTCTTTAAGACTTGCACATGGTCCTTTTCCATTCTAGATTTTGCAATCATGTCGACGACAAAAACTTCAATTTCTTTGTGCATCATGTCATGAAACAAGGTTACCATGGCTCTTTGATACGTTGCTCTCGCATTTTTCAGTCCAAATGGCATCACCTTATAGCAAAATGTTCCCCACATGGATACGAATATGGTCTTCTCCATGTCTTCAGGATGCATCTTTATCTAGTTGTATCCTAAGAAACCATCCATAAAAGAGAACAATGAGTAACCTGCCGTGTTATCTACTAAAGTGTCGATATGAGGCAATGGGAAATTGTCTTTCGGGCTGGCTTTGTTCAAATCTCTATAGTCTATGTACATTTGTACTTTCCCATCTTTTTTAGGGACGAGGATGATATTGGCTACCCATTCTGAATATTTAACCACTTGTAAGAAACCAGCATCGAATTGCTTCTTGACTTCTTCTTTTATTTTCAGCAAAATGTCGAGTCTCATCCTTCGGAGCTTCTATTGAACTGGCTTGCATTCTTCTTTTATAGGGAGTCAGTGTACCACGATATTAGTACTTAACCCGGGTATGTCTTGATATGACCATGCGAAGACATCCTTGAATTCTTGGAGTAACTCAATGAGGTCTCGCTTTGTCTTTGCGGCAATGCAAGCTCCAATCTTCACCTCTTTTTCCTCTTTTAAGGTCACAATTTTCATTAACTCTTTGTAAGGTAGGATTTTTTTCTTATCTTGTTCTACCATCCTCAACAAATTAGGAGATAGGTTACAATTCGATAATCTTCAAAATTCTAAGAATCCTCCATACACATATCTTGCTCAAAAGGGGATTCTGAGTCAGTAGTAGCGTCACTTATATCATTGATATTTAAAGGCCCATTATAGGGACGAGTAAAAATCCAAAGAAAAAAAGAATCTAAGAATAATTATCTATATGGTATGATTATGAATGAAAATGAAAGAATAAAAGAATATTTGCTCAAGATGATACGAAAAGATGCAATTTATTGAAATAAAGATGTTGGACATGAGTCTATTTCACAAAAGGATTTTTATTGCTCCTAGGCTTAGAGTAATAAGTGTATTTTGAACATTACTCTGAATTAGCTCTAAAAACTACATGAATCTTTTCTACAGTCCAATTGTTTAGAATACTTCCAGGTACATAGGGGCAGATGCTTGATAAATTTTCTCCCCTAATTCTTCCTTCGGATGTGGTGTTGATGTTCAGATTTCCCAACATTTCTTCAGTGGTATCTTTTCTTGACATCTTCTGTTCAGGATGAATAGTTCCTCCTAACATGAAAGTCTTGGATATATGGGGAAAGGTCATCGGTTCCCATTTGACCTCTTCCCCACTCAGTCGCGCTCTTCTCCTTTCTTGTTTTGTCTCCAGCTTTCACTTCTTTTGTCTCGCATCTGGCTTGTATCTTAAGCCAAAGTAGTCTTGTTTGTCCATTAGCATAGGTATCTCGACCCTTCATTGTAGGTATTTTCCAAGTCCTTTCCCAGGCAAGGCTCCTTTCTCAAACGTCAGTTGCAGGCCCATCCTTTTAGTTTTGGAGATTTTGGGTATCAGGATCTTGTTCCCTTCAATGATGAAGGTTGCATTCACAAATTCCAATGATCGAAAGGAACATTCTATCGTTTCATCGTCTGCCCCTATGTATGGTGTGTCACTGGTTATGGATGCAATAATGTATCCATCGCCGAAATAGGGTTACGAGGCATTACCAATCAAATCACAACATACGTCATACATTTCTCAAACATAAATCCATTTTCACTTAAATATCAATCAAACATAATTACATTGTCCCTTATAAGGCTCTATGAGACCCTAAAACATGCTTGAAAGAGGTTTAGGACTAAATCAATAACATTTGAAAACTTTGGGAAACTTATAAAATTTCTCATGCATACAGGGATCACGTTCCTGTGTGAATAGGCCGTGTGCCTCACACGGTCACCATACACACCCATGTCACAAGCCGTGTGGAAACAGGGCATACATACTGACTTGCATCACACGGCTGGAGACACGCCCGTGTGTCTAAGCCGTGTAACTCACTGACTTGTTTAACTAAGTTACAGCAGACACACGGTCGAGTCACACGCCCGTGTGCTCAACCATGTGGGGTGAAATTAGGCTTGGTTTAAGCCACATTTCTCACCCTCCTCAAAAAAACCAAAACCATATCATTTCACACCATTTCAATATATTTATAGGCAACTAAAACATACTATTTCATATACAAATCATGTCATTTAAAATCCATCCATTTCACTACTCAATTCATAATCCAAAACATACTAAAACAATATGCCATTACCAACAATTTCACCTATCTTCTCTATACATTTTTCTCATCATCTTATCATCTATTTTAAACCTCAAATCATACCAATTAATCATCATAACATCCATGAAAAACATGCCAAAACTTAAGGCCATTTATATACATCATATTTCTCTTACCAAACGCATAAAATAAGCCAACCCAAATGGCTAAATACACATCAACATTTATATCATTTATGAGCCAAAACTCATGGCTAAAATCATATCTCAAAACACATCATCATATCACTAGCCTATACATGCCATATACCATATTTACAAAGTACCAAAAATACCAACAAGTTGATCGATAGTGTGACGGTGTTCCTGATGATCCCCGAGTCCAAGCTAGCTTCAATTATCTATAAAACAGGGAAAAAACACCCAAAGTAAGCTTTAAAAGCTTAGTAAGCGATATACAAATAAAATTACCGCATGAATCAATATCATTTCCATCAATAGTCAAACTATGAGTAAGCGCATATAAGCTCACAAACCTTTCCCAATGTATACATATTCAGTATTATGAGTGAATTCATCAAATACTTCTCTTTTCAATACTTGTATAAATCTCGTACGTACCTGAGTCACTTAACTCATTCAGTCATTCTTTCTCAACTTGACTTTGCCCATTGAACCTTTTGAAATTGTTAAGGATACTCGAAAATCACATATAGCTCTTACAGTGCCATATCCTAGATATGGTCTTACATGTTGTCACATATCGATGTCGATAGCCCAGCTATGGTCTTACACGAAATCAAATAATAATTCCAATGTCCCAGACATGGTCTTACACATAATCACATCTCGTTAATCCTAATGTCATGACATTCGTATCCTATACTATTCTTGAGGTTCGTACGGACTTTCAGATATTGTAACCCTATCGATTCTTGCTCGTATTTGATCATTCAGCATTCATAGCAGTTCAATGACAATTAAACATATACAATTCAATTTAAATATATTTATTTGCATATGAACTTACCTTGTATTCGGGATAAACGGATTGGATCGACTATTTGATAACCTTTGATTTTCCCCGATCTAAATTCGATTTCTTTCGTTCTTAATCTATATACATTAAAAATTAACTCATTTGTTCCTCAAACCATTCAATTCAGTCCACAAACACATATTTGGGCATTTTTACACTTTAGCCCCTAAAGTTCCATATTTTTACAAATTAGTCCTTATTTCACAAAAATACAAATTCAAGAAATTTAATCCAATTTCACCATAGTTGAATTTCACTAGTGTTCCTAGTAGCCAACATATTTCATTTATTTCACATTTCAACCCCTCAATTTACACATTTCACAATATAATCCCTATTTGACATTTTTGTCAAAAATCACTTTACAAAACATTAAAATCTATCATCAAGTTTTCATATTTCATCATAAAACATTCAAAAGCTCAAATAATCATCATTGAAACTTCACAAAATCATAAAAAAAATTCAAAAATTAAGGCATGGGCTAGCTAGAATACAAAACAACTATTTCAAAAACGTAAAAATCATAAAAAACCGAGCTCAAAACATACCTAATTGTTTGAATTATTCATAGCCAAATGAAGAACCCTATTTCATCTTCTTTTTCGTCAAATTTCAGTGCATGGAGATGGAAAATAATATTTTAATTCACTTTGTTTTATTAATAATAACATGATTTTTCAATTACTAATATTAACCTTTAATATAAACATATAAAATCCACTTAATGTAAGGCATCTTTGTACCTTTCATTTAATAAACCATAGCAATTAATCACTTTAAACAAGTAGAATGCAACTTTTGCATTTTATGCGATTTAGTCTTTTTTTCTCAAATTGAGCTATTAAACGATTAAATTAGCTCACGAAAATTTCACACATACATAAAATCATGTTTTAAACACATAAAATAATATTAAAATAATTTTATAATCTCAGATTTGTGGTTCCGAAACCACTGTTCTGATTTAACAAAAAATAGGCTGTTACACCCGTGATTCTCACATGGTATTCGCATTAAGCATTCGTGTCGTACCATTTTCGGAATGGAAGTTGCATAGGTTTTAGGTAGAAGAGGGACACTACATGTAGATCAAATAGACTCTAAATAGATCCCTATATGTCATCAGAATGAGTGTGAACTGGAGCCATTTTGTATTTGGCCTTGGGTTGGATTCTTGCCTTGGGGGCCCTGATGGCTAGTAGTTATTGTCCTTGGTGGGCTTACAGTGATTGGTTTTGAATAACCCTTGTTATATGTGCTTGCATTATTCACCTCATTTTATTTCTTCATTGGGGCTGATCTTTTGGCGCTTTCCCTCGCGTCTATCTCACCACTCCTCACTGCGTTTTCAATCATTTCACCGGACAATACTATATCTGAGAAGCTCTTAGTAGCGCTTCCCAAAATATGGTTGATGAACGGGGCTTTTAAAGTATTGATGAAAAACATTGTGGTTTCTTTCTCCAAAAGAGATGGCCTTTGGGCATATTCCCTGAAGCTCTCATTTTGCTTCTTCTCCATGTTCTACAATGTGATTCTGTTGGGTGTCATGTCCATCACACGACTATATTGCTTCAGAAAAGCTTGTGCTACGTCTTTCCATGAATTGATTTTGGCACGACTCAGTTGGTTGTACCATTTAGCTCCTGACCTGATCAGACTATCTTGGAAGCAATGGATTAACAGTTTATCATTATTGAAGTATCCTATTATCCTTCAACAGAACTGTAACAACCTGATTTTGGGGCTAGTTGGAATAGTGGCTTCGAGATCACAAATCTGACGTAGTAAAATTTTATTTTATTATATATTTATGGTCTTCGGTTTCATGGACTGATTTCATGAAAATTTCGTTCGAAAATTTGGATGTTTGGGCACTAAATTTAGTCAAAAGGACTAAATCGTAAAAAGTGTAAAAATTGAGTTCAACTTGTTAAAGGTGTCCAATTGCTATGAGATTTTAAATTAGAGGTCCTTACATAATAATTAGACCATTTGTTAAGTTAGTGGACAAAAATGGACATGGTGAGATAAAAATTCAAATTGGTTAATAAAAGAATAAAAAGGGAAAATAAAACAAAATTTTCTCATCTTCTTCTACCTTGGCTGAATTTCATAAGGGTTTCATAGGTAGGGTTTCTTCAACTTTCAAGCTTGATAATAAGTGTATTCTAGCCCCGTTTTTAATGCTCTTTACATTTTTGAAGTCCTCGTAACCCGGTTTACCTATATCTACCATTATTTTGAAGTAGGGTTCATGTTTAAAAATTTACCCTTATGTGACATGCATGTATTTTGATGTTTGATGGAAGATATTGTATGTTTAAGATGTGATAAACAACTTTTACTAAGTGATTTTTTAGTGAAAATGCATAAAAAGGACCCATTTGTTAAAAAGTTGTAAAATGGGTAGTAAAAATCTGATTTGATGAAACATGTGGGCTGATATGAGCATGTTTATGGTTCGGCTAGGCTTGGGTAACAATGAAAATAGATACATTTCATTTTATGAGTCTAGGGAAAAAATGTAAATATGTCAAAATTTAAGGGTAAAAGTGTAATTTTACCATAATATGATTTTTGGAATGAATTGAATAATGTGAATAATAAATAAGCTAAATTTTCTATTATAGATCAAGAAAAACAAAGTTCGGACCTTGATCAGGGAAAGAATAAGGTGTTTAACAATTAAATCAATTTCTCCTATTTTTGTGTAAGACCATATCTGAGATATGGCATCGATATGAGATTTCATGTAAGACCATAGCTGGGCTATTGGCATTGATATGAGATCCTATGTACGACCATATCTAGGATATGGCATTGGTATGGTACTATGTGTGTGAGATTTCCCGAGTATCCTTTAGTATTCCAAGTGGTTCAACGAGTAACTTAACGACCATGTTAAAGTGATGAAAGATTAGGGTATGTTGTGGAAGACAATGGTATGTTGCAAGTTGGTACAGGTATGTACAAAAAAATCATGCTTAATGAGCTTGATATGGGATGAACCCTCGGTAAGGTTTGATTGAGTAAGTTACGATGTTAAGGTTTTAATATCATTTATGCCAAGCTTGATTATGAAATTTACAATGACATTTATGTTAATTTACTTCATGTTAAGTATATGTTAAAGTGTGTTTATGATGCCTATTATTTGCATAGGAATTTACTAAGATTTAAAGCTTACCCCATTTCTTTTTTCCTTGTCTTATAGTATCGCCGAGCCAGCTTGGGGATCAAAGACTGTCAGAGATCCATTCACAATATCAACTTAACACTTTGGGTACCAATGACTTTAATATTTTGTGTTATGGCATGTATAAGGACTTGGTGATTTTGTTATGTGTCATATTCGATTTGGCCAAATGTGTTGGCTTATAATGATTGATAATTCATTTTGTAAATGGCCATTGAGATTGAGATGATAAGTATGAGATGTTGTATGTGATAGAAAATAGCATGTAACTGATGTGTGGATGACTTGGTTGTGGCTGATTTGATTGTATGTACATGCTTGGATTGGTGTTACTTGTTGTTGTGTAGGTTGGTGCAAGTAAGGGTAGCAAAATGGCTTGGTAAATAACCTTACTTTTGTCCACACAGGTAGACACACGGGCGTGTGTCTAGGCTATGTGTGACACACGACTTGCCCTATTGGTGTGTGATTCGGCAGTGTGTCCCATTCATGTTGAATTTTTAGCTTCGAATTGGCCACACGGGCAGAGACACGACCGTGTGTCTCAGCTGTGTGAAGGACACGACGCAGGGACATGGGCGTGTGCCTAGAGCGTGTGAAGTCTGCACCTATTTCATGAAAAATTATGAAAATTAAATCGCCCGCACTGCCTAAGCTCAAGGGCGTGTGACTTCAATTTGTTAATGACGTCATAAACAGAGAGTTACACGGGTTAGGGACACGGGCGTGTGTGACCACACGACCTACCCACATGAGCGTGTCCTAAGCCACACGGGCGCGTGACCCCTATTTTGATGAAAAATTTTCTAAGTGTTGGGAAGTTTTTTAAAGTTCTTGGTTTAGTCTCGAACCACTCCTAATGCATATTTTGGGCCTCGTAGACTCTATTATGGGATGATATGAATGTTTTGAAAAGTTTTGAATTTGAGTGGAAATTCATGTCTCGGTTTTGAATGTTTGTTTGAGTTTAAGTCCGGCAATGCCTCGTACCCTGTTTTGGTGTCGAATACGGGTAAGGGGTGTTACAAGAACATACTGATGTGAGATTCAGGACAACTAGCCCCATTATATTTTTGAAACTCTAGAGTTTTGAATTTCGGTGGGAGCACTAAATCGGGGACCAAACTCAGATCCTTAGCATCAACTCCACAGTGGTAGTCAGCATTTTCCATCGCTCTAAATTTTTCTTCTAACCATCTGCATCTATCCTCAAGTTGCTTTGGCAGTTTCACTCTTACTTTTTCCATTTCTGCCATATCATCTAGATCAGGAACAATGGGATTGGTTGGATTATCCCCTGGATTGGAGCCTAAACTTGTTGGGTAGTTTGTTGGTGTCGAGGTACCAACTTGATATTGTTGGGGTCTGATAGTAACAGGTACCCTTCGTGGGTTTGCCTCTGGTTGTACATGGACGTTTATTGGGGTAAAACCCGGGGGTAAATAGGATCATCATTATCATCCCTTGTGTTGACTACAGTGCTATTCCATTTTTCAAGTCCTATAACCAGCAACTACGTCAATTGGCCTATCATACTTCTTTGGGATTCCTGTATCTGATCCCTCATATCCTGTAGTACTTTTGCTAACTGTTCTTGCAGTTGCGCTTGCAACTGATCTTGCATATGTTTTTGAATCTGTTCTAGCCTTTCCAATCTTTGGTCCATTACTTTGGTTTTAGCGTGAGTACTATAACGATGTTCTGTTGGTTGGCTCTTGTTGGTTTCCAGATTAACTGAAATAATTTCATTTAATTAGGGTTTTTTTTTGAAATTTATTGCATATGATGCAATGTAATGTAAATGCATGAAATGAATGCAAAAGAGGCATTGAATCTGATTCAATTCTATTAGAACAACTTTACTAGAAAAAAAATTCTTTACATAAAATAGATTACATATATGGCTTTGCCCTAATACTCAAAGCCTTAACCTTCCTAAGAAGCCAAGCTAACTCTTGACTCCGATCTGATTCTGATTCATACTTCAAGCTTCGCACACCAGCCTAAACTTCTAGGGTTTGCAAATGATCGACCACCTCTCGTATTTGAGCCACAGCTTCACCCATGATATGGTCTCTATCCCTGACCTGACCTTGAGAACGGAGGAGTTACTCTTTCCAATGCTCGTTGTTTGCCTCAAGGAGTTCAACTCAGAGTTTAAAATTTCGTAATGCAGTCTCGAGCTCTTCTATTTTCCTTTTTAGCTTTTCAATCTTGTTTAAGTTCACTTTCAAATCAATTTTGGAGTTGCAGCTACGATACTAATGAAGTGACTTTTCTAGTTCTGCTACCCTAGCTTTTAATCTGACCTTTTCATTTTGGCATTCTAATAGGTCTCTTTCTAGAGCATTTTCTCGAACCCGGGCATCTTGGAATTTCTTTTCCCATTGATTGGCTCTATTCTTTTCTTCTTTGATCTCTTGTAGCCATTATTTTTATGTTTTTCCTAGCCCAGCAGTCCTTATCGACAAGCGCAGATTCTTGTAATCCATTTTTAAACTGTCCAGAACTTACTCGGCCTTGTTCTTTCCTTTTCTCATTTTATCAACCACTAGTTTTTAAACATCAACATCTAGTCCTAATTGCATCTTTTCCTCTTTCAATTGCTTTATCTTCTTTCCTAGCTCTGAATTCCATTTTTTAAAATCCTACTTTATGATCTCTAACTCAGGTGGATCACTTGTAGGTATTCCTCCATTGGTTGAGTGCCTTCTTGACTTGGCCCAGGACATTGTCATTGACTCTTTTACCCCACCCCCCATTATATTCAGGGGTCATTATTGGACCTGTAGAAAATCTTTTCATTCGGCGGGTTTGGTTCCAGGTGTTAGACATTTCTTGAACATTTTTCTTGTAATTATCACCCTTATACGAAAACTCGTATTGAGCCAACCCTTGCATTGCTGGTATGAACTACCTCGATCTATACTGTCTCAATACAAGCAAAGGAACATATCCGACAGCTCCCCAAATCCCAAGTAGATAAAACCAGTCAAAGTCCCCACACCGGTACAGAATCTCATCGGGATCATCCAAGGGGCTCTATTTGACGTCCTAGTCTTAAAGATTCCGGAGGATCGTCTTCCATTTTTCCTCTGAAATACCGTCCCGCCTTGTTGTAGCCACTAATTCCTTCAATGGAGAGTAGTTCTTAAAGAATACTCGATAAGAAACTTTTTCTACTTTCGATAAGTGGCTGTGAAACCAAGTTAACAAGAGTTACGCACATCCGATGAATCTTCCTTCACCTACTCTCCTGCATGCATTCAAAGATCTGAATGTTACAACCAAAATTGCTGGGATGGGTGTGACCCTCTTATCGAGTAAGTCAAACAAATTTGAGATTGCCTCATTGATAAACCATAATATATACATATTTTTACCCCATGCTTGGCATATTTATGGATGATTTTTCCTTGGTTTTATTGAATTCGATGCTCCTAATCCTTTAAGTTAATGTTTTACACTTAGGTGAGCATAGGAAGGAGAAAAAAGCAAGAAACATGCCAAAAATGGACAAAATGGGCCTAATTCAATATAGCACATGGCTTAGGCACTTCCACACGGGTGATCCACATGTCCGTGTTGACATTAAATCAAGTCAGAATTGCACATGGACTGAGCACCTTCACACGGGCGTGGCACACGACCGTGTCCCTGTCGAGCCTAAGTCTAATTCTACTCAGAAAAGGCTTATTTTGGGCTAATTTGGGTATTCCAAAGTCTATTTAAACACCCTAGAAGAGTATTAAAGGGACATGGAGAGTTGAAGGCAGAAAATACTCAAGGACAGCCATCAGAATCACCTCAGAAGCAGGATCTACATCAAGACTGAAGAATTCCATCCAATTTCCTAGAAGTTCTTTGGGTTTCTTTATGTTTTGTTGTTTTCCAACTTTGAGATGTTTTTCATTATTATTATGAACTAAACTCCCTAAATACCTAAGGGATATAAAACCTAAGACGAATCTTATTATTATTTGAGTTATATGATAAATACTTGTTCTTATTCTTAATTGCGTATTTAACTCTTGCTTTAATATTCCAGGATATTAATTTAGGTTTTTGATATGCTTATTCAGTGGAGTAAAAGTCCTTGTTTAAGAGTAGATCATTCATAATTAAGCAGAGTTGCATGCAATCCTAGAGATAGGACGACATAAATATGCCAGATTAGAGTCAAATCTAATAAGGGAATTCATAGATCGAGTTAATGCAACAATAGGGGTTTTGATTAGAAAGAGATTTTGATTAATCAACCTAGAGTCAGTTGTTTTTAGCCTCGAGAGAGATATTAACATAAATCAGGGATTCCTACGGATTAAGTCAAGTGAATAAATCATCTAATTCAGAGGTAATAAGTGAAGTCTGGGTGAATTCTTCCTTGGGTATTGTCTTCTCCATCGGTTTTCCAAAAGTATTTTCCAACTTTAAACTCTGTCGTAATCTTAGTCAATTAGATAAATAGTTTTAGATAAAACATTCTCTTAAATTTTAGGCTAGATAATAAGAAGATAGTAATTATTAGTACTTTTAGTCCTTGAGGATGCGATATTTTCGGTCTCACCATAACTATACTACTGTTCGATAGGTGCGCTTGCCTTAATTCGAATTTTCAGTTAGTTTCATGACCATCAAGTTTTTAACACCGTTGTCAGGGACTATGATATTAGGAACGCTTAATTTTTATTACTATAGCCATTTTTTTATTGCAATTTAATTTTGTTTTTATTTTTAATTACTAAATTTTCCTTTATTTACTTCTACAGGTTTTTATAGTTTATGACTAGAAGAAACCCGTCAGGACCTCTACTTTTCGATAGTGAGATTGAAAGCATAGCTCGCACAAACTGAAGAGAAATAAGGCGAAGCCTACAATATATAGAGGAAGGGCAAGAGGACGATATTCATACCATAACCGAGATGGCTGATAATCAGAATAGTCCGTTACCTCCTGTGGTTGCTACAAATCCAGTAGATTAGAATCCTGCTCCTCGTACTATGTATGATTATGCTAAACCTACTTTAACAAAAACTGATTCGAGTATAGTTAGGCCTACTATTGCGGCAAATAATTTTGAACTGAAACCAAACACGATTCAAATGATACAACAGTTTGTTCAGTTTGATGGTTTGCAGAACGAGAATCCAAACACTTATTTTCGTGAATTTTCTGGAACTCTGCGACACCTTTAAGATTAATGGCATTTCTGACGATGCCATTCGCCTTCGGTTATTTCCCTTTTCATTAAGGAATAAGGCTAAACAGTGGTTGAACTCAATACCGTGACGGTCAATCACCACTTGGGAACAAATGACCGAAAAATTTTTACTTAAATATTTTCTGCCAGATAAAATGGCTAAATTAAGGAATGATATCTCTTCTTTTGTGCAGATGGATCTAGAAACTCTTTATGATGCATGGGAGAGATACAAGGACTTATTAAGAAGGTGCCCTCACAATGGGTTACCTCTATGGCTGCAGGTTTAGACTTTTTACAACAGTGTGAACCCCTCAACAAGGCAACTTATCGACACAGCCGTTGGTGGAACCTTAAACAACAAAACACCTGAAGAGGCTTAAGAATTTATTGAAGAGATGTCACTGAATAACTATCGGTGGCAAGTCATAAGAACAAAGCCGACAAAAGCAGCCGGTTTCTACAACCTCGACGCGGTCACTATGCTATCTAATTAGGTAGAACTTTTAAATAAAAAGATTGATGGTTTGTATGGATCTACTCAGGTACATCCAATGATGAGGTGTGATTCAAATGGAGGAGGAGTACACAACACGGATTGTCCATCCTTCAACCCTAGCACCGAGGAGGAACAAGTCCACTATATGGGTAGTAATTCTAAACCTCAAAATAACCCGTATAGTAACACTTATAATGTAGGTTGGAGGAACCATCCCAATTTCTCGTGGGGTGGTCAAGGAAATCAAAGGCCACAACATCCCCTAGGCTTTCAACAACCACTTTACCAAGAAGAGAAGAAACCAAACCTTGAAGAGATGCTCACAAAATTCACCGCGGTGTCAGAAACTCATTTTCAGAATACCGAAACAGCGCTTAAGAATCAGCAAGCGTCGATTCAAGGGCTCGAAACTCAAATGGGACAGCTTGCTAAGTTGATTTCTGAACGACCACAAGGTGGCCTACCAAATAACACTAAAACTAACTCAAGGGAGCACCTTCATGCCATTACTGTGCACAATGATGAAGGGTTAGTTGAGGATGAACCAAAACTGAGGCAACACAATGTGGTAGATAATGATAAGGTTGATATAAGTAAAAACTATAAACCTCATGTACCATACCCTAAGGCGACAAGGAAAGACCACGCAGACGAACAATTCGATAAATTCCTTAAATTATTAAAAAAATTACATATTAACTTACCGTTTATTGAAACTCTTTCGCAGATGCCAAACGCAGTGAAATTTTTAAAGGAGCTCTTAGCTAATAAACGAAAGTTAGATGATGCATCGCATGTGGAATTAAACGTAATTCTCTCAGCCATTTTACAAAATAATCTACCCAACAAGTTGAAAAATCTAGGGAGTTTTACGATTCCTTCTTAATTGGTAGTTTAAATGTTAATAATGCTTTGGCTGATTTAGGGGCAAGCATTAATGTCATCCCTTATAAAATGTTTAAACAGCTAGGTCTTGGGAAACCCAAACAAACTAGGATGAGCATTCAATTGGCACATAAAACAATCAGATTTCTTAGTGGTATTATTGAAGACGTGCTTGTCAAAATTGATAAATTTATATTCCTTTGACAAATTTATATTCCCAATTGATTTTGTTGTTCTAGACATAGAAGAAGATAGTGACGTGCCTTTAATTTTAGGACAACCCTTTTTAGCAACTGGTAGGACTATTATTGATGTTGGCACAGGAAAACTAATACTTCGTGTAGGAGATGACACAATTACTCTCCAAGCTCATGATTCGATTAAATTATCTAGTAAGTAAGATGGCTATACAAGTTCTGTTGATATAAATAACATTATGGCTCAAACTTATTTTCAGGAAACCCCTAAGAAGAATGTGATGGAGACACATTCTAGTCCATGTGACAAAAATAGAACGAGTCATGAGGAACGAAGACTACAAATCGATGAACTAGACAAATGGCGAACACATGTCAAGGAGAAACCAAAAGCACATGATGAATCAAAGCAACACCACGACAAGCGTAGGGATGAAACAACGCAATTTAAGGTTGGGGTCAAAGTATTTTTAGATGAAAAGGACCCCCGAATTGCTATTTTAGAGCACAACAAAAACGGAGCAATTCCCTTCATGGTACTGAAAACCTTCCCACATGGTACAGTCAAGGTAACACATAATGAATTCAAAACTTTCAAGGTAAATAATACTCGACTCAGACCTTATTTTGATAAAATTGATAGCAGAGGTAAGGAGTTTGAACTCTTCAATCCACCGTGACAACACAAAATTAAGGCAAGTCGAGCTTAGACTTTAAATAAGCGCTTCTCAGGAGGCAACCCGAGCACTAACACCACTAACTAGTTCATTTTAGCTATTTTTGGTGTTTTTATGAAGGAATAGTGACCCACACAGCCTGGACACATGGGCATGTCCATCACCGTGTAGAAACAGGGCTAAAACCCCCAAGTATCGAGCCATACTGCTTGAACACACGGGCGTGTCCTAGGGCGTGTGAAAACTGGAGCAAAATTTTTTTAAACAAGTTAGAGAGTTACACGGGCAAGGCACACGGCCAAGTGTTTGTACACACAGGAGTGTGGGATGCCACACGGGCATGGGAGAAGCGAAGAACATAGAACACAGCCGTGCGACAATGCTGTATGAACTACACGACCTAGCCACACGGGCGTGTGATGATTGGGCATTAAATTTTCACGACGAACACGAGCTAAACTCGAGCCACATGGGAACCTGACACGGCTGTGTGGCCCAACACGAGGCCTTAACACGACTGTGCCCTTTTTAAACCCCTCACCCTAACTTCTTCTTCTCAAAATTTTCCCCCCAAACCCTAGCCGCCGCAGCCTCCCTTCCCCACCGTTTGGCTACCCCTAGCTCTCACTTCTTCTTTTCTTTTTTTTCTTCCTTTCATTTTCTTTTCCTCTTCAACTTCTCATCACACCCACAACCCCACCCTACAGCGCGCCGCACAGCCTAAACCCTCAGTTCCCACACTCGTGTCCTCCTCCACTCACCACTATCGGCCCAAATTAGCTTCCACCTTGGCCTCCTTAGTCACACCAACACCGTCCACCGCTGACTGCAGCACCGACCACCACCGTGGTTCCCTCTTTTACCCTTACCTCTATTTTATTTCTTTATTTCTTTGGTTATTTGTTATTTGTTAGTCCATTTTTATCTTAGAAAATTTTTCTTTCTTTCTTTATTTTTAGTAGTAGTCTTTATTAGTAGTCATCATCATATTTGTTGTTATTCTAGTTATTCTTTTTTCTGTTTTGTTTGTCTGACTCTTTCATTTTTTATTCTTTATTTTTAACCTACTTTATTATTTTTATTTAGTATTTCTATTCTCCTATAATTGCATCCATTTGTTTAGTTAGATGTTTGTTATAAATTTTTTCCCTTCCTTAATTCTATTTAGTATTATTCTAGTTTTTGCTTTAATTAATGTTAGGAGTTTTTCCTTAATACCTTGGAGTTTTGCACTACGTTCCATCTACAGTATGTGATGAATACCCATGACGAGGTCGGCACTATCATTTTTAGACTTGGTGGACTCGTATGGCATATGAGTGTACTAGAGTTTAGAGATACTTTAGGCCTTTACACAGAGGAGATCATGGCTTTCGAGAATTTTTTACAACTTCACCGGCACATACACTACTCGCCCTCTTACTGTTGGACCAACCTTACGGCGAGTACTGTTCCCTATGACGCAAGTTGCTCAAAGGTGACTTCTCTTCCACCAGCACTACGTTACATTCATGCTATCTTGGCTCATACCTTGACTGGGAGGAGAGAGAGCACTAGCGTCGTTAGCACCGCCGATACTTACTTCTTATAGAGCATGGCAACTGGTCATGTATTTGACTTGGCATATTTTATCACCCTCGCTTTTCACCACCAGAAGAATTGCCATGGGAGGGGCCTCATTTGCCTTAGCCTCTACATGACTTGCCTCAATCGACACTTCAGCCTCTTCGACACTCCAGAGATGTCATCAACACTCACACTAGTAGGCCAGATGTCTCCTTAAGGAATATCTAGCATGATCCACATGAGGATGATAGAGCGACGCCGTGGATTCGACCCCCCTCAGTACAGACTCATCCAGTCTGATGACCAGGATGAGCCAGAGGACATTAATGATGATATCCCTCTCTCTTACGAGGACCCACACCCACCACCACCATCGAGTCACCGATCTTCTGCTGCCACTTTGACAGATTTATCCGAGTGATTCACCCGCTTTTAACAGCAGTGCTTTGAGCAGTTTGACAGCATCGATGCCACTCTTCGATAGATTTTCCACCACCTCCACATCTCTCCTTCGGCACCGTCGACCCACGAGGCATCTGATGAGGAGAACCTTTGAGTCCCTTTATTTTACTATTATTTTTATTTCAATTCTATTTTGTTTCTTATTTATTTTTGAAGACTTATGTTTTCTATTTTGAACCATATTTATCTTTATAATGATTATCAAGTGATCCCTTAATTCTCTTCCACAGTGGTGTTTATTTTCTTATTAGTAACTCAAAATCATGTCTTTTATTCAACTTTCTCCACAATTCTTGCTTGCGCTCTTCCAAGGATTTCATCCAAAATTTTAGGGCAGTTTCGCTTCTCTCCATCTCTTCTGATATTATGCTTATATTGCCATTATATATCTTTGTACATTGAGGACAATGTAAATATTAAGTGTGGGAAGGGTATTTATGTGATTATTAGAAAATCCCTGAATTTTTATCTTATTCTCAAATAATTTTCTGATATCATTATTAGAGTAAATTTTGATTGATTTATGATTTTTATTGATATGTTTTGAATTAAATCATAGGTAATTATGCATTGATTATTTAAACTTTAAGATATTAGAGAATCAAACATGATAAGTTGACTTTTGAGAAGTGAAATTGCTAGGTTGTTTCCCTAAATTGAGGTATTATCTTGAAGTTTTGAATTTACAGGATTGACATCAAATACCCAATATTTTCGTGAGATTTTAAGTCTTTTAGAGAATATATCTTTCTTGCTCACTAATTTTATTCGTTATGAGTGTGTCAACATTGATTTGTTATTCTAGAACTTGCTTCGATTATGCATGTCAAGACCACACCTTTGATTTGATATACGAAAATGATAAAGGCACTTAGGTTTTAACCGATTTACCCTATAAAAAGCCTACTCACATAATCGACCCCTAGTGAACCCCTTTGGGCCTTAACTATCATTTCTTGATTTTTCCCTTAATATTAACCCACAACTTAACCCTTTTTGATTCATTAAAAATTTCTCCCTTTTTATTAACTCCCTTTTTATCGAGATTTAATTTGATTAGTTATCAAATTATGTTCGTTCATTCCAGTTGCTGAATTATTTGTTATATACTTTCCATTATTGTACTTGTTCTTATTCTTAGAAAAAAAAAACGTTCATTCATTCAGTTACATATTGTGCTAGAGAGCTTAGATAAGTTAAAGTTATTATATTGAGAAAAAGCTCGCATCATTAGTTTCGGATAGTGTTAATTCTGGCACTTGTTTGTAATTCAGTAATTAGCTTTATTTTTTTTAAGCTTGGTAATTTATTAAATTAATCTCGATTCTAACCCTCTTTTTCAGCCTCTATCCACACCTTTAACCTAAGCCCCATTACAAACCTGTTAAAGACCTTTTGATTTGTGTATCATCTCATTTATAGTGGTGGAGATTTGATTTTCATGCAAGCCTATGGTAAAAACTTTTCATATTTAACTATTGAGTGCTTAATTATTGAACCTTAAACACTTTGAGAGATTTGAGTGTATCGTTAGTGAGGATGTCAACCTTGCCAATTTGGAATTAAAGGTGATTACTTAGATAAAGGAGGATACCTATGATTTTATGATTGAAATGCTCAATTTGGATTGTTTGAAACTTTAATGTTCTTACAGTTAAGCTCTTAACGTATGATTACTTGTGGACTATTTCGAACATTATTGATGAAAATTATAAGTTGAGAAGGATTTATTTTGATTGTGAGTTGAGGATTTTGCTTGAGGACAAGCAAATGCTTAAGTGTGGGAATATTTGATAAATCGTAATATATACATATTTTTACCTCATGCTTGGCATATTTATGGATGATTTTTCGTTGGTTTTATTGAGTTTGATACTCCTAATTCTTTAAATTCATGTTTTACACTTAGGTGAGCATAGGAAGGCGAAAAGAGCAAGAAACAGGGCAAAAACAAACAAAATGAGATAATTCAGTGTAGCACACGGCTTAGGCACTTCCACACGAGTGATTCACATGTCCGTGTGTGCTACACGGGTAGATCACACGCCCATGTGTCATGGCCGTGTTGACATTAAATCAAGTCAGAATTGCACACGGACTGAGCATCTTCACACTGGCATGACACACAACCATGTCCCTGTTGAGCTTAAGCCTACTTCTACCCGGAAAAGGCTTATTTTGGACTAATTTGGGCATTCCAAAGTCTATTTAAACACCCTAGAAGAGAATTAAAGGGACATAGAGAATTGATGGCAGAAAATACTCAAGGACAGCCATCAGAATCACTTCAAAAGCAGGATCTACATCAAGACTGAAGAATTCCATCCAATTTTCTAGAAGTTCTTTGGGTTTCTTTATGTTTTGTTGTTTCCCAACTTTGAGATTTTTCCATTATTATTATGAACTAAACTCCCTAAAAACCTAAGGGAGATAAAACCTAAGACGGATCTTATTATTATTTGAGTTATATGATAAATACTTGTTCTCTCTTAATTGTGAATTTAACTATTGTTTTAATATTCCAAGATATTAATTCAGGTTTTTGATGTGCTTATTTAGTGGAGCAAAAGTCCCAATTTAAGAGTAGATCATTCATAATTAAGCGAAATTGTATGCAATCCTAGAGATAGGACGACATAAATCTGCTGAATTAGAGTCAAATCTAATACGAGAATCCATAAATCGAGTTAATGCGACAATAGGGGTTTTAATTAGAAAGAGATCTCAATTAATCAACCTAGAGTTAGTTGTTTTTAGTCTCGAGAGAGATATTTACATAAATCAGGGATTTCTATGGATTAAGTGAAGTGAATAAATCGTCTAATTCAAAGGTAATAAGTGAAGTCTAGGTGGATTCTTCCTTGGGTATTGTCTTCTCCATCGGTTTTCTAAAAAGTATTTTCCAACTTTAGTCTCTGTCGCTATCCTAGTTGATTAGATAATTAGTTTTAAATAAAATATTCTCTTAATTTTTAGGCTAGATAATAAAAAGATAGTAATTACTAGTACTTTTAGTCCTCGTGGATACGATATTTCCTGTCTCACCATAACTATACTGTTGTTCAATAGGTGTGCTTGCCTTAGTTGAATTTTTAGTTAGTTTTACGACCATCACTCATCCACATGCCCTAGTGCTTTAAGGAAAACAACCAACCCGTAAATGCTCAAAGCAAATACATCAACCCTTTTCTTCATATCTGGGTGTGCCAAGATCAAATCCGCAAACTATTCTAAGGGATACATTTAATAACTCCTTTTTTCTTGATCTGGGCTACAACCCATTGCTCATTCATCCCTGTGTTATTCATTAGCTTTTTTAAGAAAGTTGGGATGTTAGCAGCTCTGGAATAAACCTTGTCGGCTCGAATTTTTGGGCAATCATGTAAGGTCATCTATTCTTTCACAGTAGGTACCAAATTAGTTTTTCCAAAAGTAAAACAGCTATAGGTGGGATTCCAAAATTGAGCTAGAGCTCAAAACAAGTGCTTGTCCACTTTGATATCGAGTACATAGGGCAAATCACCATAATTATAGTAAAATAGCTGTTTGATTTCATCATCCCCTTGGACCCATATCTCTTTCAGTTCTTGGAGATTGTTTTGGGTCACGCTGATACGAGTGAAGTCTCACAATTCTGACATGTACCCTTCTGTCAGACTATCACCTTTCTCTATTTGTGTTTTCTCGGACTATATTCGGACAGCCGCGTTATCTTCCACTTTATCAAGAAATTCATTCTCCATGGCAAGCTCTCTACTTAGTAACTGAACATGAATCAACACTTTTTTTATGATGGAAAATGCCATGCAATCACATTCAAAGCAAAGCAAAACAAAACAAGTCAGTATATTGCATACTAAGCTAGAACTTGAAGCAAATAATAAATAATAAATAATAAATAATAAATAATAAATAGAGCACATATTCGGGTGACCACTAGGGGTTCGGTGCAGTTCTACTTAGGGTAGGCTCTTAGGGCTTACTATATGCGGTTTGGTTCTAAAGTAAGGGTACCTGAATCGGTAGATTCCTCGATCTTCACCCATTATAGGCTCATATAGACCGAGTTCAGTTCAAGGGAATACATTTCCCTATGGCTATATGGAGATGAAAATCTCACGAAGACATAGGTACGAATGTATCCCGAAAGCGATCCACTATCCTATACGGAGGTGAAGACCTCATGAAGGAATAGTTTCTCACTCCCAATTAAAAGGGTGTAATTGACCGGTTATGTAATGCAATATGCGAAAATATATCCAAAGACTCAAACCAATAAAGCAAATATATCACAATGATGTAAACCATACAACGAAAGGATCGTAAATTTAAACCAAATTATCAATTTTTGATAAAAAGACAAGAAATAATCGACTCGTGGCTTACTCTCTTATTTTATCCCCAGTGGAGTCGCCAAGCTGCTGAAACCATTTTTTTGGAATAGACCTTTTTATTTTGAAAATGAAAATAGGAGTCGCCAACAATCTTTTTTATTAGGTATGATCGGATCACCTCGTAGTTTGATCGTTTTAATAAGATGTTCAATTTATTAAAACAATATTTTTTTTCGGTCTACAAAAATTCAGAAAACGGGTTTGGGAGTCGGTTACGTACAAGGAAGGATTAGCACCCTCGTAATACCCAAAATTGGTACCTAATTGATTAATTCATGTCTTAGTGTCAAAAGTTGAAAACTTAGAAATAATTTAAAATACGATCCCTCTTTGGACTAATGTTAATTTTATCTAAAATTGCTTGAATAAATCAAAAAGTATGTTTAAGACCCTATCATCTCAAGGCAACGAAATGTCACATCCCGTAAGTTAGGACACGACACTTTGAATCCTTGAGAATGTGTTTGCCTTTATTTTTTATTTGAAATCTTATGTATTTTAATTTTGAAATGATATTCGATTATTCGAGTTCAACGAGAAAATTGAAACCTGTAAGTTAGGGTACGATTTCTCGAATCTCCCAAATACAGAACATTGCCTATTTTTGGAAATTTGTTTTGAATAATAATAGGTGTAATATTAAAATGATAGGTATTTATCTCATTTTGGGGTATAATATAAAAGCGACTAATTACATTTAAACATAATGCATGGTGTAGTGATTTTAAAATGGTTATACGGATAGAATATTTGAATGCCATATAATAAGTGAATAAAGAAATGTTATGATAATATCAATGTAACTATAACAATAGTAAGAATATTAATCAATGGTATAATATAAATAAAGTGATAAAAATAAAAAATAAAAAGTAAAAATAAAAATGCTAGATGCCTTATGATGATTATAAACGTAAATGATGAGAGAATGATAAAAGAAATGACAAAATAGTAAAAATAAGATAAAAAATAATGATGATAATAATGATAATAAATGAATAAAATGTACAAATAAAAAATATAAATAATCTAATTTTGAAAATATGTAAAAAGGGGGTAATAAATAAATAGATGAACAAATAATAATAAAATAGTAATAATAATGAAAGCATAGATAAAAAAATCGATGAAAGGAAATAAAAAATATTAATAAAAAATGACGGAATAATAAATAAATGAATACAAGGATTGAAACAAAAATAAATAAATAAATAAATGACTAAAATAGAAATAATGAGTAAATGAACAGATAAATGAATAAAGTAAATAGAATAAGGAATAAATAAACAAGTAAATGAATAAATAAATATCAGAATCAAAATAAAAAGGTTTTAATAGTAACTCAAATGAAAATAAAAGGAAAAATTGAATAAAATAAAAAATAAAAGGGCTAAAATGTAATGCACGAAAACAAGCGAGGACTAATTAAGAAATTATCCCGATCCTCTGAACACGCATCCCTTCTCCAGGAGATCAGCGAGCCAAAGGCTAAATTGAAATGCGCAAAAAATTCAGTAGTCAAATCTATAAAATAAAAAAGGACTAAATTGAAGCGCGCCGCAAAAGCAGAAGGACCATTCGCACAAATATACCCTTAGACAAAAAAACGCGCGGATTCTCTGGTGGATTGGGTTAGCGCCCAAGTCAGGGATGAAACAACGTTGTTTTTTGGCTATTGGAATTTGCCTTAAAATGACGCCATTTTACAGGGCTTATAAAAGTTAATTTTTTTTTGAAAAATTTCATTCTTCCAACCCTTTCCAAAAAAAAGCAAGAAAAAACTCTCTCAAACTCTCTCACTCTCTCCCTTTCTCCAGCCATGGCTCCGACCGTTGGCCACCGTGGCGGCCGCTAGTAATTAGCGACGTCGCCGCCTTCTATGGTGGCCAGAGACTAAAAAAACCCCCTTTTATTTTAAAAGGAAAATCCCGATTTTGAAGGCACTACCTTCCACTCGAAAACACGAGAAGAGAACTTCTGATTAAAACCCTTCGGCCTCGATTATGAGTTTTTGACGCCGGAAAAAACTCCAACGATGGGGAGACGAAGCATCTCAGGGGAATTTCTCTTCCACTTTTCCCCTTTTGTATATATATTTTATATATATTTTCAATATTAGAAACAAAATGAAAGTAGTCACCTTTTGTAAATTTTTTGTATTTGACTTTCTGTGTAAAAAAAAACTACATGGATGGATCTGGCTTTTATAGCCATTTACATATATTATTTTTTTTCCTTTTTTCTTTCTCTATCTCGCTACTGTTTGCTACTGTTTCCTTGTGTGGTCTCTGTTTCTTTCCTTTTTGCAGGCATCCATGGAAAGTTAACAGAGGCGGGAAAGGCGGTCTTCTTGCCTTTTTGTTGAAAGGGCGACAAACCTCAGGATGAGGAGCCTCAGGACGAGCATGCTAACGCGGCTGAGGGCAACAACGTGCCTAGAGCTAGGGTTTTTTGTTTTGCTGAGAATGTTTAAGTTTTTGGGCCATTTGGGCCATTAGGGTTTTTTGTTATTGGGCTCTTTTGGGTTATTGCAAATTTGGGCTGTTATATTTTGTAATGGATCTTTTTTTTATATTTTGGACTCTATCATTTTTTGCCTAAATTTTTGTGATTTGGGCCCGGGCAAAATTGGGCCATTACATAGTTCTCATAACTAGTGATTTAGATATTAATCAGAGGCGTTGGTCAATTAATAATTTCTCTAAACTATTATGCACAAAAATAACAAGCTTTTAAAAAGGTTTTTTCAACTCAATGAATAAAAGAACTCATCAACTTTAGCAATATGAATTGTCTTAACTGCATAATATGAAATTAATTATTTAAACAAACAATCTTGCAAACGACAGGTTTCAAGTTGATAACCCATATGTGATTATTTTGTAGATACATCTACCAAAATCATATAATATCAAAACCATCCACATGGTGGATGAATGAGCCCATATTTATTTCAGAAATGCACAACATTAAATCTCAATTTTAGCTAGTGAGTTTCTAATAAACAATTTTCATTGAGAACAAGTAACATATGAGAATTCTTTAAATTAAATAATCTTTTGGTTCTTTAATGAATGTATATATGAATTCTCAATTAATTTTTGCATCATATATGATTCTGGATGGTTTAATTGGTTACACCAAGTAGTAAATGTAATTGTATCAATAAACTTCTGATTTACTTTAACATGCATTTCAATTGTACTAATAATATTAATATAAATTGTGACAAATTTATAATTTTACTGTAATTCCTTTTATATATAAGTATTATTGTTACATTTACTACTAGAAATGCCTAAATCAATGTGAAGTCTATAATGCCACTAAGTTAACAAAATAAATATAATTTCCAAACAATTATATGCAATATTCGCTTCAGGGAATATGCCAAAATCTTCAAATATCCAAATTGACTTTAATGATAAAAAAATGATTATAAAATTTATTATATTTATTGCAAATATTCACTTTAAGGAATGTGCAAAAATAAAATAATTCAAACAATAATGTAAGCATATATCATATTTCTTACCAATAAAATTATATAGATATCATCTGCTTCAAGGAATGATAAATTAGTATAAATAATTGAGCATCCTGTACTAAGAATAAATATTTGACAACATTTTGAATCATTCATCTCCTTCTTATCTATTTGTTAATAATGACAATAAGTTAAATTTACATAATTGTTATGTATTGCTATTTTCACTTTAGGGCATGGAGCAAAACTGGTGGAACGAATAACTCATTATTTTTTTTGGCCATGAGAAGATATGAGATCAATTCAAAATACTTTTAAAGTCCATTTAACGAGAGTTTTGCATAATCAATTAACTACCAAGAATAACTAGCTAGATCATGGATAGAAACAAGCCTAAATTAAATATATGAATAAAAGTCACATCTCAAACAGAAAAATATGACATAATGAAAAGTTAGAATTTTTTTCTTTCATAGTTATCATTGTAAACATGCACGAAATTTAATTCAAAATCCAATCATCTATGAAACAACCTGTTTCCAGTGAAATCGGAACAATGGTTTTAGAACCACAAATCTGAAGTAAAAAAATCTATTTTATTGTTATTTTATGTTCTAATGTATGATAGAAATACCGTATAAAAATTTCGTTAAGAAATTATACAATTTACATACTTAATTTGATAAAAGGGACTAAATTGGGTAAAGTGCAAAAGTTGTGTTCTAATAGCTAAATGTATTAAATAGCTATATAATTTTAAATTGGGGGTCCTTATATAGTAATTAGCCATTAAAGTTGTTTCTGGATAAGCATGAGCAGTCATTATTGGAAATTGAATGAATTATTAAGGTTAATTTTGGAAATTAGTGATTAAAGTTATGATAAATAAAATAAAATAAACTATTATCATCATCTTCCATCAAAATTAAAAAAAAAAAACTAGCCATGGAAGCTTGAAATTTAGGTAATCTTATTTTGCTCAATTAGGTATGTATTTTTATTCCGTTTTTGATGATTTCTATATTTTCGGGATCATTGTAGCTTTAATCTTGCTAGCCCGGGGATTAATTGGCAAAACTGTTAAAGTATTAGGGTTTTACCATTGATGAACATACTTTGATGATAGAAAATGAATGGTTGTTGTTAGATAAACAACTTTTGTAAAGAGATTTTTGGTGAAATCATCAATTAGTGGATAAATTGAAAAAGGTGATAAATTTATGGTAAAATTTGTGAAATTGAGAATTATATGGGCTGCTATTAATATGTATAAAAATTGGCTAGGGTTGAGTAAGGATTAAATTGCATGAAATTTATTTTCGAGATTAGGGACTGAATTACAAAGGAATTAAAATTATAGGGCAAAATGGTAATTTTGCCAAAATTTCCATTTTGGATTAAATTGAATGAGAATTATATTGAAATAAGTTAAATTCATTCATATAGATCCTGTCAGACCTCGTATAGAGTTAGATCGAGGCAAAGAGAAAATATCGGATGAGTTGTCTACGTATCTCTGTACATTTATCGAGGTAAGTTCGTGTAATTAAATTGTAAATTTATATGTTTTAAATTGAATTATATGTATGTGATTTGTACAATTTCTATGTTTAAATATTGATCACATATCCGACAGTTACCGAGTCCCGTTTGAGCCTTAGGAATTTGTAGGATACAAATGACATGTCATTAGGGTTACTGATTTGGTTGAGGTCCTACATGTGTTGCGGACACACCACAGCTCGTATGAGCTTACAGATTTGTAGCTCGTGAGAGCTTACGATTCTCAGCTCGAATGAGCTTTTACCAATTCACAGCTCGTGACAGCATACCGATTCATAGCTCGAATGAGCATACATGTATATGAATTGACGGATTACAGTTCAGTACACCTCTAGTGCACTACCCATGTATCCAATGATATTCTAAATGGTTCAACGGGCAATGTTCTATTATGAGGCAATATGAGTTCGATACGAACTATTACAGGTAAATACATGAAATACATGGAAATACATGGAAATGATATTACATGATATATTGAAACATGAAATGGATGATACATGTATATGAAACTTGCTTAGTGGTTATGTTTATCCATGTTTATTGGCTATTATGTGTTTTACATGGCTAACATGTTGAGGATATGTATTTAGGCTTTTGGCCAAATTGGTTTGGATATATTTTGTATGCTTACCTTAAATGTGATTAAATGGTAAGTTAATTTCTTTGTTATACGAACTTACTAAGCTTAAATGCTTACTCCGTGTTATTTTTCGTGTATTATAATAATTTGGAAGCTCATTCGGGTTGGAAGCGTGTCGGAGCTATTTCACATTATCTATTGACTCTTTTGGTACTTTCGGATATTTAAATTTGTTTATAATGGCATGTATAGGTTGATTTGGCCAATGTTGGCATATAAGTGTTTTGTTGAGATTAGCCACTTAAATGGCTTGTGTTTGGTATATTTTGATGTATATATATATGTGGTCTTATCATATTGATGTTTGTTAGAATGGTATATTTGGTACTATTTGGGAGTATATATATATTTGGTTATTTAGGTAAGTTTGGATACTTGGTTGATAGTTTTTAAGTTGTCATTTGAGGTGCCTAAGGGCATATTGGTTGTATGTGGTGATAATACATGTTTAAGACTTGATTTGTAGCTTGTTTTGAATGTCTTGTTATGACTTGTTGATGTGCAATATGTTGAGTTTAGGTTGGTGTCAAATTAGGTGAGTAATGTGGCTTGGAAAATGGCCTATTTTCATCCACATGGCCAGAGACATGGGCGTGTGTCTTAGCCGTGTGTGACATACGACCAGGTGACACGGTGTCCCCTGTATCTTCTTAAGAATGCAAGCCAGTATGCTCACAAGGCCTAGCACATGGGCGTGTAACTTGGTCGACCCAAGTCAGAGAGTTACACAGGTACCGACATGGGCTAGGACACGGCCGTGTGTACCTATTTCGAATGTCCACACGGTCTAACCACAAGGCTGTGTGACCCCTGTAGCTTTGAAAATTTTCAATGTTTTTTGAAAAATTCTCTAAGAACTTGATCTAGTTTGGACTTGTTTCTAACGCGTATTTTGGGACTTGAGGGCTCGTATAAGGGACAATATGTTTAATTTTGGTTTGTTTCTGACATGAATGTATATTATTTGAAATGTTTGTTTATTTGATCTATTAACTCTGGTAATGCTCCATAACCCTGTTCCAGCGATGGATACAGGTTAGGAGTGTTACAATTCATGCTCATAGAACTTTACAATTGCTCATGTCATTTCTCTAAATAATTAAGAAATGAAATAATATAAAATGTATGAACTATTACATTTAACAATACTTTGAACTAAATCAAATCCGAATAAAATTTATTGGTTTATTAACACAAATTTGCATACTAGATATGTTTTAATCAAATATATTATTGAATTATAAAACCTACTATAGACATAAATAAATCACTTCGTTGATTATAAACCTACTATAGACACAAATATATTATTTATGGGCCTTTATATGCCTTCGAGTTTAATGGCTCCTTAATTCATGGTTGCTATTGGCTCCATTAGTCAAAATTTCCAAAAGTTCTTCATTTGAATTTTATTTAAAATCAAATAATCTACAGGAAAAGAAAAACACTAAATTTTCCAAAAAAATTCAAGAGATCTTTTCCTTACATATTTTTTGAACTGTTTTCGGTGATAGACGAAGGCAAGGCTACAGTTGTTAATCACTGCAGTCGTGCTACTGTCGTGCTCATCTTGTTGTTGTATCCTGGGAGACAGTCGATCAACATTTCTCCAACACCAAAGGAACGACCGAATCTATCTTAAGGAAACTGTGAAAACATACCTCAACTACCAATCCGTTTTTTCCTTCCTACCTACGAGTATAATATTTCGATCCAGTCTTTATTTTTGTTTTTTAGATTATATATATGTATATCTATATTGTTCTGGTTTGATCTTGTGATTTAAATAAATATTTTACATTACTGTTTATTTCTCTAACGTGTGTGCAACATTTATTACATATTGTTACATTCTCTTCAGGGAAAAGTTAGGTTTCATGATTAAGAACTTTTGTTCAATCATAAGTAAACATGATTTTTAACTCTTGAATTCTTTTTCACGATATTGCTACTGTAGGACTACATTTGAAGTATGAAAAGTTGAATAAGTTTTCTCCTGCAAGTTTTCATTAGTAATATTTTTCACTTAATTTTAATTGAGAACTTATTCTGAATCCTATAGAATTATACTAATAGTTTTAAAAAGTTTCAGTTTCATGTGCATCTAACCATAACAAGGTTTAGGTAGAATTACCATATTCTATTGCTCATATTTTTTATAACTCTTGAAAAGAGTTATATTCTAGGCTTCTAAACTGAAGTATTTTCTTGTAATTAAGAAAATATGTTTACATTTTAAACTTATTACTAGAGCATTACATATTAAAGCTTGGATTATGTTTTAACTGCAAAAATATGTTACTTTTAATTTTTGGAAAAAGTTTGGTAGTCTTTGGTAGTAGGTGCAGGTAGGATGAAAGAGGCAAGAAGAGGAAAAGAGAACGAAGGATGTGAAACATTGGCATTGTAATGCCCCATACCCGAGACCATCGCCTGAGTCAAATATGAGGTGTTAACGGACCTAATTCATTACTTATACAGCTCAAACAATTTATTTTTAAAACTTCCAGACAAGCTGGCAATCTGCGTTATAGTTGCTTAAAAATTCATATCTCGAGTTTCGAATCTCGAAATTCAATTTTGTAAATTTTTCCTGAAACTAGACTCATATATATATCTAATAATATTTTTTCTAGAATTTTGGTTGGGCCAATTAGTACAGTTTATTAGTTAAAGCATCCCCTGTTTCAGGGTTCGACTTCTCTGACCTCTGTGTATAATTTAAAACCGAGTAGTACAAGTTGTCTAACATAATTTAAAACCTCATATTCTATCATAAAACACCAAAATACACAAATTTCACCTATGGGTATTTTTCCAAATATGAACCCTAGGTTGAATTATTGCTAGCATAAGCTTAATCGAGCTACCGGGATTCCAAAAACGTAAAGAACATTAAAAACGGGGCTTGGAATCACTTCCTATGGAGCTTGGTAGCTTGAAATAAACCCTAGCTATGGAGAACCCTTGAAATTTCGGCCTCATGAAGAATAGGGACAAAAATTGGCTTTTAATTTTGTTTTTAATTCATTTTAATAACTAAATGACCAAAATGCCCTTCCTACTAAACTTTCAAAAAAATTTCATCCATGTCTAATTTTTGTCCATAGACTTAGAAATTGGTTAAATTGATATTTAAGACCTCCTCATTAATATTCCAAAGCAATTTCATACTAAAAACTCCTAGAATGCATGTTTTGCAAATTATTCGATTTAGTCCCTAATTTCAATTTAAGCACTTTAGGCATAGGATTTCATCACGAAATTTTCACACAATCATGCAATCATATCATAAACGTCAAAATAATTATAAAATAGTTATTTCTATCTCATATTTGTGGTCACGAAACCACTATTCCATTTAGGCCCTAATTCGGGATATTACAACTCTCCCTTCTTTAAGGATTTTCGTCCTCGAAAATCTTACCAGTAAACAGGTGTGGGTATTGGTTTCTCATAGTTTCCTCAGGTTCCCATGTAGTCTCTTCTACCCCGTGCTTTTGCCACTACTTTCACGAGAGCGACACTTTTATTTCTTAGTTGTTTGACTTCTCGAACTAAAATCCTAATCGATTCTTCTTCGTTAGTCATATCTAGTTGGAGCTCAACTTCTATCGGTGAAATTATATGTGAAGGATCCAAATGATACCGACGTAGCATAGATACGTGGAAAACATCATGCATCCTCTGTAATTCAGATGGCAATGCTAATCAATAAGCTACTGGTCCAATTCTTTCAATTACTTCATACGGTCCAATAAAATGCAGACTTAACTTGCCCTTCCGTCCAAATCTAAGGACTTTCTTCCATGGAGACACTTTCAAAAATACCTTATCACCAACTTGAAACTCGATTTCCTTTCGTTTCAAATCTACATAAGATTTTTGTCTATCTGAAGCAGGTTTCAAACAATCTCGAATCACTTTCACCTTTTTTTCAGTTTCTTTTATTAGATCAACTCCATAAATCTGATTTTCCTTGAGTTCAGTCCAATACAATGGCGTCTGACATTTACGACCATACAATGCTTCATAAGGTGTCATCTTCAAACTCATCTGATAACTATTATTATAAGTAAATTCTACCAACGGTATGTACCTTTCCCAACTACCTTGAAATTCCAATATACAACATCTAAGCATGTCTTCAAGAATCTGAATTACTCTCTCTGATTGTCCATCAGTTTGTGGATGAAAGGCAGTGCTGAAATTTAACTTCGTACCTAATGCCTCTTGCAACTTTTGCTAAAACCGTGAAGTAAATCTCGGATCTCTATTCGAAATGATTGAAAAAGGTAATCCATGAAGTCTAACAATCTCACGGATATACAATTCAGCCAACTTATTAAGAGAATAATCCATACGTACCAGAATAAAATGAGCCGATTTAGTCAGTCTGTCAGCTATTACCCAGATGGCATTTTTCTTCCCTGAAGTTAACGGCAACCCTGATACAAAATCCATAGTAATCCGATCCCATTTCCATTCAAGAACCATGATAGGCTGGAGTAATCCCGAAGGTACTTGATGTTCAGCTTTCACTTGTTGACAAATTAAGCACTTTGATACAAACTCGAAAATATCTCTTTTCATTCCACTCCATCAATACATTTTCTTCAAGTCATTATACATTTTCGTACTGCCCGGATGAACCACTAAACAACCATTATGTGCTTCATGTAAAATCTTTTTAATCAACTCATCATTTTTCAGTACACAAATCTAGTTTTTAAACATTAAGCAACCATCAGAATTGATTCTGAAATCTGATCTCGTATCAGCTTCACACTGCTTTCTCTTAGCTTGCAAATCTTGATAATTTTTCTGAGCTTCACAAATCTCTTGTAAAAACATCGGTCTTGCTCTTAACTCTGCTAGAATCGAACCATCATCTGATACCTTTAATTGAGTGTTCATAGCTTTCAAAGCAAATAACAACTTTCTGCTCAAAGCATCGGCAACCACATTCGCTTTTCCCGGATGATAGTCAATAACAAGCTCGTTGTCTTTCAACAACTCCAACTATCTTCGCTGTCTCAAATTCAAGTCTTTCTGTGACATCAAGTACTTTTGATCTGTATATACTCGGCACTTTTCACCATACAGATAATGTCTCCAAATCTTCAAAGCAAACACTATAGCAGCCAATTCCAAATCATGAGTCGGATAATTCCTTTCGTGAGATTTTAATTGTCTCGAAGCATAAGCCACCACTTTTCCTTCTTGCATAAGTACACATCCTAAGCCATTTCGAGAAGCATCACTATGCACCACAAATTCTTTACCTGATTCGGGTTGTACCAACACTGGTGCTTCAATTAATAACTTTTTCAATTCTTCAAAACTCTGTTGACATTCTTCCGTCCATTCAAATTTAACATCCTTTCGGAGTAGTCTAGTCATAGGCGCAGCAATTATAGAAAATCCATTTACAAACCGCCGATAATACCCAGCTAGCCCTAAGAAACTTCTAACCTCGATTACATTTTTTGGTGGTTTCCAATCAACAATGGCTGAAATTTTACTAGGAACAACCCGTATACCATCACCTGAAACAATATGACCTAAAAATCCAACTTCCCGAAGCCAAAATTCACTTTTACTGAACTTAGCATACAGCTGCTTATCTCTCAAAGTTTGCAAAACTATCCTCAAGTGCTCAACATGCTTTGTTTCATCTTTTGAATAAATTAAGATGTCATCTATAAACACCACAACAAATCTTTCCAAGTATAGCCAAAATATGCGATTCATTAAATCCATAAACACAGCAGGAGCATTTGTCAACCTGAATGGCATAACTAAAAATTCATAATGACCGTACCTTGTTCTAAAAGCAGTTTTAGGCACATCCGACTCTTTTACTCGCAGCTGGTAGTACCCAGATTTCAAGTCAATCTTTGAAAACCATGTCGCTCCTTTTAGCTGATCAAACAAATCATCAATTCTTGGCAACGGATACTTGTTTTTGATTGTCACCTTGTTTAATTGTCGATAGTCAACACACAATCTCATAGAACCATCCATCTTTTTCACAAATAACACGGGAGCACCCCAGGGTGAAAAACTCGGTCTCACAAAGCCTTTATCAGTCAACTCTTGCAACTGCGACTTTAATTCTTTCAACTCTGCTGGTGCCATTCTATACGGAGCAATCGAGATCGTAGCTGTTCCTGGTATCAATTCAATACTAAATTCTACTTCCCTGACTGGAGGCAAACCCGACAATTCTTCTGGAAATACATCCACAAATTCACACACAACTGGCACTGATTCAACTTTCTTTTCAATTTCTTTTGTATTAATTACATACGCCAAATAAGCTACATAACCCTTTCTCAAATATCTCTGAGTCAACATCGAAGAAATCATACTAGATAATGCCTCTGATTTGTCTGGTTCAACCCCCAGAATTTCACCACTTTCACACTTTAATTCTATAACCTTTTGCAATTTACTATAGCATCATGCAATGCCAACCAATCCATACCCAAAATAACATCAAATTCATCAAACGGAAACAACATCAAGTCAGCCGGAAAGTAATGACCCCGAATCATTAAAGGGCATTTCTTACATACTTTATCAACTATCGCACATTTGCCTAACGGATTCGACACTCAAATCATAAATTCTGTGTTCTCAACAGGTATATTCATACTAGACACCAATTTCATGCACACATATGAATGAGTAGAACCGGGATCAATCAAAGCAATAACATTAACATCATAAAGAGAAAATATACCATTAATCACGTCAGGTGATGAAGCATCTTCACTTGCCTTTATAGCATAAGTTCTAGCTGGAGCCCTTGCTTCAGATTTAGCTGCTGAATCTCTGGCTACATTCTTGCTGCTTGCTTCATTTCTAGCTTTTCTTGAATATCTTCCCCTCGAGTCTGCACCACTAGCTTTTACACTCTGAAATTTTTCTTTCTCGACTATTTCTGGGCAGTCTCTAATAAAATGATCCGGAGAACCACACCGAAAACATTCATTCGCTCTACATGGGCCAAAATGATTTCTGCCACACCACTGGCACTCGGGCTTAACAAATCTCATATTTCCCATACTAGCCGCAGAAGTAGTTTGAGATTTAGGACCCATATTTTGCTTCGTAAAATTTCCATATGATTTTCCAGCCAAAACCTGTGAACAAGGATTCATATTTCTAGATTTTCTGGATTGCTGTGAGAATGAACTACTCGTCGGTTTTTTCTTCCAATTTCTACTCTTGGCCTCTACTTTTTTATTCTCTTTAAGTAGTTCTTCAGCCTTGCAAGCTCGATCAACCAGTACTACCATTTCTTTTAATTCAAGAATCCCAAAAAATACTTTGATGTCTTCATTGAGTCCGTCTTCAAATTGTCTGCACATTTTAGCCTCTGTAGGAATATATTCTCTAACATACTTACTCAACTTGACGAACTCCCTTTCGTATTAAGTAACTGTCATGTTTCCCTGCTTCAATTCAAGAAACTCTTTACGCTTTTGATCAACAAATCTTTCACTGATGTATTTCTTCCGAAATTCTTCTTGAAAGAACTCCCAAGTTACTTTCTCTTTCGGTACTACTAAAGTCAATGTCTTCCACCAATGATAAGCTGAATCCCTCAATAATGATATAGCACATTTCAAGCATTCCTCAGGTGTGCAAGACAATTCATCAAATACCCGAATAGAATTCTCAAGCCAAAACTCTGCTTTCTCGATATCATCATCAATATTTGCCCTGAATTCTTCGAACCCTTGCTTACGGATTCTGTCAACTGGAGTTCTGTGAAATTTCATCAGATCTATGCCTTGAGACATCAGAGGTACAAGTTGAGGAATCGGGGGAGGTGGGGGAGGTTGTGCATTCGGGTTCGTACGAACGAACTTAGTTTACCAGGTATTCATCATCTGGAGAAAGGCTTCCCGAACCCTTTCTCCTCCTCCTTGACCAACAGTAGGAGGTGGATTTTCAGTTGGCACCACCCCTTCAGCCGGAGCTGATGCATTACTCTCTACATCATCAGCCGCAACTAGATCGGGATCCATTTACTATAAAACATCATTTAAAAGGTCAGAAGTCGTCACACTATCACAATATATATGGCATGTATAGCAAAACCCGTAAATACAACACATTAGTCTGAGAACTGACTAAACCTGCTCTGATACCACCAAATGTACTGCCCCATACCCGAGACCATCGCCGAAGTCGAATACGAGGTGTTAACGGACTTAATTCATTACTTATACAGCTCAAACAATTTATTTTTAAAACTTCCAAACAAGTTGGCAATCTGCGCTATAGTCGCTTAAAAATTCATATCTCGAGTTATAAAACTTGATATCCAATTCTATAAATTTTTCCTAAAACTAGCCTCATATATCTATCTACTAATTTTTTTTCTAGAATTTTTGGTCAAGCCAATTATTACAGTTTATTAGTTAAAGTCTCCCCTGTTTTAGGGTTCGACTTCTCTGACCTCTATGTATTATGAATTAGATTTCTCTCTGTACAGAATTTCAATGACTATGCTATTTGTTTCTCTTAAAACTAGACTCAATAAGGAATCTGTAAATATAAATAATGACTTCTAATTATTTTTTTACAATTTATGGTGAATTTTTAAATTCAGAATAGGGGATCCAGAAATCACTCTAGCTCTGTTTCACAAAAATTCAAATATCTCATAAAATATAATTCATATACCTGTTTTGTTCAATCCATATGAAAATAGACTCATTAATCTTTGATTCCTTAACTTATTCATCATTTAATTCAATTTCTACTATTTTTAGTGATTTTTAAAATTCACATCATTGCTACAGAAATATTCTATTTTATAACAAATTTCACTTTATTATAGATTTCGATGGACTAAATAGCATTTTAAACATACATGGCATCAAATATGATTTAGATTGGCCATTCCGATGGCTAATCATTCACAAACCCTTTTCTTACCAAATCATAACCATGTCATAAAATCATTTACACAAAGTGAGTATTTTGCCATACATGCCACATTCAAAATACACAAGCCATTTTACCAATTTAGGCCTTTGGATAGTGTGAATGAGTCTTAGACCTATCCCGATTCTCAAGCCGGCTTGTCAACAACTTCAATGAATGAAAAGGAGGGGGTAAGCATAAATGCTTAGTAAGTTCACATGCAAATAGCAAGTAACATAATCATGTAATTCCACATAAAACATCATTTGCATAAACAACATCAAGACATTCATGTTTCGTTTGCATTTAATATCTTTCTACGATTTCATCATACCAAGTTCTCAACCCGAGGATTTAAGCACATACTTGTCAAATTTTCTCATTCACCACACTTACCAATATATCACCTTCGTTTTAAGCATTCTTCTCATTCACTTAAGATTCACCCGTTGAACACATCGGAATATAATTCGAATACGCGGATTTCATGAACGTAAGTGCCATACCCGTAGCTAGACAAACTCAATAGCCTGCGGAACTTATGTAGCCAAGCTACCATGTAACTCGCCCATAAGTGAACTCGAACTCAACTCAACGAGCTCGGGCGTTTGCATCCATAAGTCAACTCGGACTCAACTCAACGAGCTCGGATATCTAGTTACATCTCACGAACTCGGACTCAACTCAACGAGTTCGAAACTCAAATATCCTAGGGACATGTTACTTGTATTCTAATCTATTCCCAAGGTTAAATTATTGCTAGCATAAGCTTAATCAAGCTACTGGGATTCCAAAGATGTAAAGAACATTAAAAACGGGGCTTGGAATCACTTACTATGGAGCTTGGAAGCTTGAAACAAACCCTAGCTATGGAGAACCCTTGAAATTTTGGCCTAATGAAGAAGATGGACAAAAATTGGCTTTTAATTTGTTTTTAATTCATTTTAATAACTAAATGACCAAAATGCCATTCCTACTAAACTTTCAAAAAAATTCCATCCATGTCCAATTTTTGTCCATAGACTTAGAAATTGGTCAAATTGCTATTTAAGACCTCCTCATTAATATTCCAAAGCAATTTCATACTAAAAACTCCTAGAATGCAAGTTTTGCAAATTATTCGATTTAGTCCCTAATTTTAATTTAAGCACTTTAGGCATAGGATTTCATCACGAAATTTTCACACAATCATGCAATCATATCATAAACATTAAAATAATTATAAAATAGTTATTTCTATCTCAGATTTGTGGTCACGAAACTACTATTCCATTTAGGCCCTAATTCGGAATATTATAGCCATAGAAAATGGTGGGATAGATTGCCAAAAGAAATGTCATGGCAATTCCAGGAAGATGATGCAGCACTCAATCCACGTCACTCTTAGCTAGTTTTATATGTACCAGATAAATCACCCTGAAAAAGAAGAGCAAAATATGTGTACCGAGAGGGATATATCTACCCTATAAAAGGAGGAGAGAGAAGAGAAGAAGGACACATGGAGTGAGGAGAAAAGAAAAGGAGAGAGGTTCCTCTCTCTACAATAGAATCTTGTGGAGGAATTGTGTGGAAAATTTAGAAGAGAAGAAAAGGGTAGCAGTTAGAAAGAGGAGATCACAGTCGCGAAGAAGGGGAAGAGAAATATGCCTTGGGTTTTGAGTAAAATCTTGAGAAGAAGTTGGAGTGTAGTGAGAACTTCCTGCAATTATGTCTTTGTTCTATATTTCTTGGTTTTAATTTCTGTGATTTGTGAAAATTAAGTAATGTTGATGAATGATTTAATTTTGGATTTCATTGCCTAACCCATAAGCTAAATTATCTTTGGGTTGGAATTATTTGGGTGAATATTGAATTATCTATAATGTTCATGATATGATTTTGATTAAAATTATTGTTTTATTCTATTTATGCTTATTTTGAATGCATGCATGGAAGCTCTAGATATAGTTGACAGTATGTTATGTTCTTATATGGATTTGAATCTGAAAGGATTAAATACATCAGATTATTAATCGATTGATACTGGTGAGTATTTGAAAGAATAATTACAACACTCTAGACATAGAAGTTGCGATCTGTACAGGTAAAGAACCTTAGTGTGGCTATCGCTCATGAGTCTTGTAGACATATACAAACTTAGGATAATAACTAAAGTCTTACTTTCTAAAAAAGTAGATTGCAGTAGCAATTCTCTGGGTAGTAGTTAGTCAAAACTTTTCCATGGCATTATTATGTTAAGAAAATATTCCCTAAGTAATTTCAACATTTATCATTCAACAACAGAAATAATTTTCACTTATTCTTTGTGAATTGCCACGACATTTAGATTGCTTTGTCATTTTTTCAGTTATAATTGATATTATTAGTTCATTCATTAATTCCCTTCATCAATTTATACTCTGTTTCTTTTGTACAGTTTAATTAGTTAAATCTACAATAAAACTTTACCAATTGTAATTAATTTTTGATCCCTGTGGAGATGATATTCACTCATCATTATATTACTTGAATCGACGTGTACACTTGCATATTTGCATTGCATATTTGCACGCAACAATTTTTCTTTTAAATTATTCCACAATTTAAGTAGATCTTTCACAGTCAAATATTTTGCTTTCAACCCCTTAACAAGGATGATGACAAAAGAAGATCACAAAGATAGTCACAATCAATTCAATTTAATAACAACAGTAATAAATATAAATCAATAACTCAATCCTCTCTTTTTTCATCATTTCAAAATGGACATTTATAACAATAGTGGTTCATATGAAATATAATTTGTTCTTCATTCACAATCTCAATATGAGATTCATTACAATGAATATCTTTTAAAACCAATGTATTAACCATCATAAATTTTGTTCTTTTTAGATATTGATATATTAGCTCTTTTGGAGCTTTCAACTAATTTTGTACTACCAAATACTGAAAGAATATTGGTTTAAATTTTATTTTATGCTTGTGTTCACTTTAGGGAATGCAAAAAATTTAGTAGGACAAACTTATAAACGTCCCAATAGATTTTTTATTTCATAATCACCATCATCTTCACTCTAGTTATTATCACGTACTATTACAAGTATCAAAACAATCATTGCATTAATGATAACATTTACATTTTATAATAAAAAATAATTTAACCATAATATAAATTGTGTATAATAAAACAATATGTAAACCATATTTTTCTCTATGTTATATATCTATAATGAAAAAGAAAGTATCATATTATGATGAAAATTAAAGGAGATGCATATTAAATACATAGAACACTTATAATGAAAGTTTATAAGCAAAGATGTAGAGTACAGTATATGTAAAGCATCAAATCACCTCATCCTATAGATATATATTTTCATGCATAATATGTATTTTAATCATGCTAACATATGATTATAATAACTTACCCAAATTAATATACGAGGATTAGTATATGCATAAACCTCAATAGTTTTCGTATCAAAATCAGAGTTTAAGGTATTCTACATTTTTTAAATAACAATTTAGCATCCATGGAAACATTGAATTCAACATAAAAAAATATCTTTTGACACAAACACCATTGTTTCAAAATATATTTTCTTTTGCAATTAATAATGTTAAAGATTGAATTTTTTTTACCAAATTTTGAGCATTAAAGACACAAGAGTTTCCTTCAGTGCCTTGAAAAAAAATCAACTACGATTAAATTATTCAAATTTCTTGGTATTGTAATAAAAATTGAGTAGGAAAATAATTAAGACTAACTTAAAGTTTGGGTGTGTAGATACCTTAACAAAAGTTGCAAGCGGATATTATAAAAGCGCTCTTATAGTCAATGATGGGAAAACGTGACACATGATTAAATGAAATTTCTCTTCGTTTAATTTTATTGACACCATCAACGAAACTATCAATTCTTCCTCCTTTCTCGAACTATTTGTTGGAAGGCCTTGGGCTCATTACTATATTTTAGTTCCATAAAGCACAAACCTCAATCGAAATAGCAACAACTCTAGGAGGCAATCGATAACAATAAATTTGAGGATATTTTACAGATAAAAACAATTAAAAGGGAACCATATTGATAACATGTTATAAAATAAAAAGATAAAGAGTAAAGAACAAAGAAAATGAGACAGTAAGAGAGAGAGAGCGTATTTTATGGATCAAAGAGAATAATCTACAATGCTCCTCCAAAGTCTATATTTTGATAGACATCCACTTAATAATAAAATATTCATAACACTTAAACTTTTAATAATCTAGTAGTATAAAAAATCTAACAACTTTGAAATATCTTGAAAGTTCTAAAGAAATGTAATAATATATATCACTCCCCAAACTTCCCACGTTTACTAGCAAAGTTAGGAGCTGTAAAAATATTCAAAGATGAGTGAGTTTAACTACTTAGTAAATAACAGGCATTTCCCTTAGTTGGTTAAGCAAGCACAAAAGCATTTAGGCAATATTTTTTTATTAAAATGATGTAATTGTAAATTTTATGGATAATTCATAAAAAATAATTCAAAACATATTCCATATCAAAACTTTAGTAAAGACAAATTAATAATTTGTAAAATATCGATAGATAAAAATTAACTCTTTTTTATAGGTGGGGGTGCGGTAATATATCTAAGAAATTATTCCATCGAACATATTCTTCCTGGGATCCAGTAATAGCGACATGGACTAAGTCCCTATCCAAGCCAAAGAACTTACTCCGAATAGTCTTGACAAATGATGACTGACATGAGATTCGGCATTTTTGAACCATGAAATGCTCAGTTTCCATTTCGGTTGTAGGTGTAACCAACCCACTATTAAGGATAGAGTAGAAAGAAATAATAGAAAAAGGGCTCTAGTATAAAGATCTTCATTAGTACGTAACCCGATTGTATACCACCACTGATAAACACAAGAGTAAGCGATATTCACTAGACCAGGAGCACCCCCATCTAGTAAAAGCTTCCACTGCAGGTTGACCAAAATGAGGATTCCAAATTGCATGAGTAATCAGCCTTACATGTAAAAGATCCTGTACCCATGCCTCAAAATTTCCCTACCAAGCCACATGAAACAGATTTTCGGAAGTCCACAGAAAAAATTATTGCTAATTACTTGAAGTGAGAAGCAAAAATTTTCTGATAAAGACGTTCCTCAGTAATATTATCATGACACTTGAAGTCATCCGTGGTAGCAATACCAAACCAAATACGACGAGTAGTAGGGACTTGAGCTAATCCTTGGATAAAAATTGGAAATCTTAATGCCATAATTCCTTTCAAATCCTTCTAGCCATTATCCTACTCAATAATTCTTGCTAAGTAGAATGCCCATGTTGTGGCAATTCCACCCATAAGGTAATGGGTTACCCCTACAGCATTGTAACATCCCGAATTAGGGTATAATCGAAACAGTGATTTCAAGACCACAAATCCAAAATTAAAATAATTATTTTATGATTATTTGATGGTCCATGACATGATTGCATGCTTGTGTGAGATTTCTATGAAGAAATTCTATGCCTAAAGTGTCCAATTTGACTTTAGGGACCAAATTGAATAAGTTGAAAAACTTGTGTTCTAGAAGCTTTAAGCATGAAATTGCATTAGATTTAGAGGTCCTTAAATAGCAATTTGACCAAGTTCTAAAATTTTGGACAAAAATGGGCATGCATGGGTAAAATTTTAAAGAAAGGCCTTAAGGGTATTTTTATCTTTTGGTAAATAAATGAATAAAAAAAGGAAAATGAAGTGAAAATCTTGTTTGTCTTTTTCAAGGGGTGCAAAAATTTCTAAGGACATAGCTAAGGTTTTTCTTCAACTTTCAAGCTTGATTGTAAGTGCTCCCAAGTCTCATTTTTAATGTTCTTTGCATTTTTTAAGTCCTTGAAGCATGATCTATCCATTTCTACCATTATTTTGAGCTAGGGTTCATGTATGAAATTTGACCATCTGTGACATGGTTGTATTTTGATGATTAATGGAGGAATATGAATTTTTGATGTGTGATAAACATATTTTACTAAGTGATTTTTAGTGAAAATGGTTAAAAAGGACTTGTTTGAAAAAGGTGTAAAAATGAGTAGAAGAAATGTGTTTTAATGAGAAATATGGGCTGATATGAGTTAGAATATGAGTCAGCTAGGCTTGAATAGCCAAGAAATTGCATGCATTTCATTTTACAAGCCTAGAGACTAAAGTGTAAATAAGTGAAACGTTAGGGGTAAAAAGGTAATTTTACCAAAGTATGTATTATGGGTCGATATGAATAACGTAAGTATTAAACAAGTTAAATTTGACATTATAGATCAAGAAAAACGTGATTGGGGTCTTGATCGAGGGAAAAACAAACTTTACGAGGATTAGGCTTGTTTCAATCATTTTGTACCGAAGTAAGTTCATTTGCAAATAATGCAACATATACCATTCTTTAAATGCTTCAGATTGCATGTATGGTAAGTATGTATATAATTAATGAGATGTTGTACCATGTGTTTAAATGCTTACATTTTTATTATGAATGATGCCTTAATTATTCCATGAGTATCTGATTGGTGCTATAAGTATTGAATCAACACTACAAGCAAGCTCAACGGAAATATGGTATCGAAGAATCCCATTTGAACCTTAGGAATAGTTTAGGATACAAGTGACATGTCACTAAGGATTATGAAATCTGAATTCATTGAGTTGTGGTCTGAGTTCATGATATATGTGACGTGCAAACTCATTGAATTGTGGTCTGAGTTTGTGATATATGTGACACATGTTTTGGCGTCTGAATACTGGTCTTGTATATTTTATTAATGGCAAGGTAGTCCGACATGTGTTGCGGATACCTGATAGCCTACACGAGCAGACCTATGAGTAGCTCGTAAATGAGCAACATGTGGTCTGAGATATGAAGTAGCATTGGCTACAAATAAGGCACTTAGGTGCAAACTTCTGATGTATCCGATAGTATTCCAAGTGTTCAATGAGTAGTCCTAAAGAAAGTTCAATAAGCAATCGTAACTATGCATCAAGACATGAAAGTAAGTTATTATGTGCAAGTGGGCACAAGCATGTATATCGAACTCATGTAAATGACATGAATTATGATTAGCTCGTGGTAAGAACAGGTATATATATATGTATGAGGAATAAACTTATGAGATATGATAAAATGCAAGATTATGTTCGTTATGTTAAATGCATGAATTATGGTTGTTTAAATTGCATTTTATTTGCATGTGAACTTACTAAGCTTTATGCTTACCCCCATTCTTTTCCATCTCTTATAATTTTGCTAAGTTAGCTCGGGCATCCGAAGACGTCGGAGGCGCGATCACACTATCAATTGGACATTTGGGTATAACTAGCCTTATTATTTTGAGTATGGCATGTATAGGGACTTGGCATTTTGTTATGTGTCATATTGATTAGCCAATGTGTTGGCTCATGATGTTATTATGATCATTTTGTATATGACCATGAGAGGTGGCTCATATTAATTATTTGGGTTGTAACCCTAATTATTGATGCATGCATGCAAATGTGCTTGTTCTTTAATGTGGTTATAGTTGTTTATGGTTAATGGGAGTGATGGGTGACATATATGTTGGGTGCATGGAATATGAAAAATGTGTATGCAATAAATATGGTAAAAATGTATAACTCGAGAATAGGTTAGCAAAGATGATAGACAAATATGAAATTGGTGTGGAATGCCATATGAAAGCATAATAGTTTGGATAGGTGATAGGTTGAAATTAACAAGTCATAAGTTAACCATGAATGTGTATGCTTAAGTGATTAAATGTGCCATATTGCATGTGTAACGCCCCCACGCCCGAGACCATCACCGGAGTCGAGCTTGAGGGGTTACCGAACGTAATTTATCAATTTAAGAACTTCAAATCATTTGTTTCTACATTCACAGCTTTCTAGCTACTCGCGTCACAGTTACAAGAAAAATCATATCTCGAGTTATGAAACTCAAAATCAAGATCCGTAAATTTTCCATAAATATAGACTCATATATCTATTTACTAATTTTTTCTAGAATTTTTGGTTGGGCCAATTAGTACAGTTTATTAGTTAAAGTATCCCCTGTTTCAGGGTTCGACTGCTCTGACCTCTGTGTATTACGAATCAGATATATCTCTATAAAAAATTTCAATGACTATGAGGTTTGTTTCTATTAAAACTAGACTCAATAAGGAATCTTTAAATATAAATAAAAACTTCTAATTATTTTATTACAATTTATTATAAATTTTTAAAGTCAGAACAGGGGATCCAGAAATCACTCTGGCCCTGTTTCATAAAAGTTTAAATATCTCATAAAATATAATTTATATTCCTGTTTTGTTCAATCCATATGAAAATAGACTCATTAAGATTCAATTTCATAACTTACTCATCATTTAGTTCCATTTATACTATTTTTAGTGATTTTTCAAATTCATGTCATTGCTACAGCAATATTCTGTTTTAAGGCAAGTTTCATCTTTCCATGAATTTTTATGAACTAGATAACCTGGTTAAACTTCCATGATATCAAACATGATCTAAATTAGCCATCACCATGACTTATCAATATCAAACATTTTCTCAACCAAACATGGCCATATCATAAAATTATTTACACAAAATAGGTATATTGCTATACATGCCATACTTAAGTAGTTGTACAAGCCATTTACCAAGATAAAAGTCCTTTGGATAGTGTGATCGAACTTTCGACCTGTCCCAATTCCTGAGCTGGCTTGTTCAAAAATACAGTGAATGAAAAGGAAGGAGTAAGCATAAATGCTTAGTAAGTTCATATGTAAATAACAAGTAACATAACAATACAAATATACCAAACAACTTTAGCATGGTACCACCAGAACATATATCACATCTTTAAACATCATTCATCATCTTACCACCTTATCGTTGTTGTATCTATTTTCAACCCGAGGGTTAAGAACATACCTGTCCAAAGTGTCCATTTCACAACACTTACCCAAAACGCCACTTATATCTTAAGTGCTCTTCCATTAAACTAGAAATTTCACCCGTTGAACACATCGGAATACAACTCGGATACATGGATAATTTGCACATAAGTGCCACATATGTAATCAAGAAATCATGTAACCCGCCCCTAAGTGAACTCGAACTCAACTCAACGAGCTCGGGCGTTTGCATCCATAAATGAACTCGGACTCAACTCAACGAGTTCGGATGCCTAGTTACATCTCACGAACTCGGACTCAACTCAACGAGTTCGGACATTTGCATCCATAAGTGAACTCGGACTCAACTCAACGAGTTCGGATGCTCAACCATCCTAGTGACATGTCACTTGTATCCTAATCTATTCCTAAGGTTCAAATGGGCTTTTTCCCTCGATCTCACATTTGCCGTCTTCCATGGAATATCGGAACCGATACTCGGTAGCAATTCATATTTATCAAGTAGTAAACATAATTTGCATATTACTCAACATTAACCACAAAGCATAATATTTCACGATTAAAAATCAGCATATCATATAATTAACATTAATAACTTAAAAATAACATTTATGCTACATTATTTACACATGAACTTACCTTGGTACCAAAATATAAAGATTTTGCAATTTAGTCCACAATCTTTTCTTTTCCTCGATCACGACTTGAATCTCGTTTTTCTTGATTATGGAGCTTGGAAGCTTGAAACAAACCCTAGTTATGGAGAACCCTTGAAATTTCGGCCTAATGAAGAAGATGGACAAAAATTGGCTTTTAATTTTGTTTTTAATTCATTTTAATAACTAAATGACCAAAATACCCTTACTACTAAACTTTCCAAAAATTCCTTCCATGTCCTAATTTTGTCCATGAACTTAAAATTGGTCAATTGCTATTTAAGACCTCCTCATTAATATTCCAAAATAATTTCATACTAAAAACTTCTAGAATGCAAGTTTTGCAACTTATTCGATTTAGTCCCTACTTTCAATTTAAGCACTTTAGGCATAGAATTTCATCATGAAATTTTCACACAATCATGCAATCATATCATAATCATCAAAATAATTATAAAATAATTATTTCTATCTCGGATTTGTGGTCACAAAACCACTATTCCGATTAAGCCCTAATTCAAGATATTACAACATGTCATAAAGTGGATTTAAGTATGTGAGTGCTTAAGGGTGGCAAATGGCTTGGAAAATAGTTTAGAAATTATCCACACGATTAGACACACGGGCATGTGTCTGAGCCGTGTGTGACACACGGTTTGCCCAATGGGTGTGTGGTCCGGCCGTGTGTCCCCTACACCCTAATTATGCCAAACAGGATGCCCAGTAGTAAACACATGGGCAGAGACACAGCTGTGTGTCTTAGCCGTGTGAAAGACACGACCTTAGGACATAGGCGTGTGCCCAGGCTGTGTGACCTTATTATGTTGATGACATCTTAGTCAGAGAGTTACACGGGCTGAGGACAACGGTGTGTCCTAAGCTACACAGGCGTTTGTGATCACACGGCCCGTGACTTTTCAAAACAAGATAATTTTTCTAAGTTATCCCGAGGTCGTCAAAGTTCTTGGATTAGTCCCAAACCGCTTCCGATGTATGTTTTGGGCCTCATAGGCCTTATAAGGGACAATTTGCATGTGATTGAAAAGTTTTTAATTCAGATGAAATTTTATGGCCCGGTTTTGTATGAAAGTTCATGTTTAAGTCTGGTAACACCTCGAACCCTGTCCCAGCGTCGGATACGAGTAAAGGGTGTTACAAGCATGTTCTTGTATAATGCTCAAGGCTCTAGGCTGAGTAGCAGGAGCAACTATGGTCACTTGTAACCTTGGTGACAAAGGTCAAAAACAACAATTAATCCCATTTGCAATAGATTAGAACAAAAATCACAATTATCCTCAGTGATTATGGTTTGAAACAAAAATTACAATTCATTCTAGCAGCAAATGGTCAAAAACCACTATTCTTACTTGTGACTCAGTTGAAACCGATTTCTAAGTATAAAATACATGTTAACATGACCAACGTTTAAACCCCCTCATTGGTAGGGTTTGAAAATAGCATTTTAGGAGGAAGTTCAAACTTAGAAAATTAGGTTACCAATAATGTCTCAAATATATATATAAAAAATATTCATATACAAAGTCATAATTCAATATTATATTATCTCACAAAGTGTTATATATATTCTAAAATGTAAGTTTAATAACATATATACCAAAAGCACATTCTAATAAAAATATTTCTAAAAAATAATTGTACTAGCATATTTAACTCGATTTTCACAAAACATGGACTACAATACTATATGTAACATATATAACATACAACATTGAAGGCTGATTTTTTGAGTTAGGCACCAAAAAAATGACAAGTCACTTATCTGGTCTATTGAATCGACACTAAAATAATGGTTTTCACAAATCCTCTAGTAGCCTAAAATTAAGAATGGAACTTGAAAATAAAAATTTGATAAATAAATTGGAGGCTTAAAAGGCACGAATTTTCATGGTAATCCCAAGACATTTCAATCATGTAACAATTCTATAACAAACTAATATATAATTGTACAATTTAATAAAACTAACTTTTACCCAAAAAGTAAGTAAATCGAATTTAACAAAATACATACGTATTATAAGAAAATTCAATAAATTAATAAAAAATAGTTTAGCATGGTCTCCAATCAAGTAATATTATTTGGACCGAAAATACAAATTGGTCCTAATTCAAGTTTGGGTTAGCAAAAGAGCTTTGTAAGCTCGTGTGAGACCCAAAAATAATTATGCAACATATTATATATTAGAATTAAGTAACTCGAATCCTTATTTAAATAAAATACAGTGGTAAAATGAAATAAAAGAAGAATCCATATAGAATTACACTTCTTTTATTTTATTTTAGAATAAGGTTTTTTAAACCTTATTAAATTTCATCTATTTGATATTGATTAGAATAAGGTGTTTCAGTCTTACTAGAATATGGCTTTACAAGCATATAAATAAACATAGTTTATTCCTCTTGTAATTATTCGAATTTGACATAGTGAATTTTCTTCTCCTCTGCCCGTGGTTTTTTCCCGAAAGGGTTTCCACGTAAAAATCTGTGTGTTCTTTATTTTTATTTTTTATTTTATTTTATTTTATTTTTTTCACAAATTAGTATCAGAGCTTCCGGGTTGTTCATCTCGATCACGGTAATAGAGTCTTTGAAGTATGAAATTTCGCTATTGGATCGCAACACCATATTTGCATTGTGGCAGATTAAGATGCAAGCAATTCTTACACAGATGGAACTGGAGGATGCCCTGCTAGGGATAGATAAGATCCTTCGACATTAACAGATGAAGAGAATAAGCATAAGGATCGAAAGGCATTAACATAATTACATCTGCATTTGTCCAACGAAATTTTGTAGGATGTGATAAAAGAGAAGACTGCCGCTACATTATGGAAGAGGCTGGAACAAATATGTATGTCGAAAACTCTAACAAGCAAGTTGCATATAAAGTAGCGTCTTTATGCTCATCGTTTGGAGGAAGGTGCATCTGTACACGAACACTTAATAGTGTTTAAAGAAATTCTCTCAAACTTGGAGGCCATGGAGGTTCAGTATGATAAGGAAGATCTAGGGTTGATTCTACTTTGTTCGTTGCCCCCGTCTTATTCAACCTTTAGAGACACGATTTTATATAGCTGCGAGTCTCTCACAGTTGATGAGGTTTATGATTCTTTGACCTCGTATGATAAGATGAAGCATCTTGTGGTTAAACCCGACTCTTTGTTCAGGGGAGACAAGATCGAAATGCTGATGATGATCGTGGAAGGACAGAGGAACGGAATCCTTGCGCTAAACCTAAAGGTAGATCAAAGTCTTCAAATATAGGTAAAACTTGTAACTTCTACAAGAAGAAAGGGCAAATTAAATCTGAGTGCTATAAGCTACACAGAACAAGATTAAAAGGGAGGCTACGAATCAAAAGGGAAAACAACTAGAAAATTTCAGTGAAGCTGATGTTGTAGAAGACTACAGCGATGGTGAACTTCTAATCGCTTCAGTCAACAATTCTAAAGTGAGCGAAGAGTGGATACTTGATTCAGGTTGCACCTTCCACATGAGTTCCAATCGAGATTGGTTTACAACTTACAAAACAGTGTCTGAAGGTATTATTTTGATAGGAAATAATGCTTCGTGTAAAATCACAAGTGTTGGAACAATTAAAGTTAAGATGTTTGATGGAGTTATCAGAACACTCAGTGACGTACGACATATTCCAGAATTGAAAAGAAATTTAATTTCGTTGAGTACTCTTGATTCAAAAGGGTACAGATACACAGCTGAAAGTGGGGTTTTAAAGATTTCCAAAGGTTCCCTTGTTGTGATGAAAGGGCAGAGAAAGACTGTCAAGTTATATGTTTTTACTAAAATTTGGCATATGCTCCTAGGGCATATGAGTGAGAATGGCATGGTAGAATTGAGCAAAAGAGAACTTCTTGATGGGCAAGGAATTTGTAAACTGAATTTCTGTGAGCACTGTGTTTTTGGGAAGCAAAAGAGAGTTTGATTCACCAGAGGAATCCATAATACGAAGGGAACGTTGGAGTATATTCATCTGATCCGTGGGGGCTATCCAGAGTGCCTTCGATAAGTAGAGCTAATTATATGCTAACCTTTATTGATGATTTTTCCAGAAAAGTTTAGGCGTTCTTCTTGAAGTAGAAAAGTGATGTGTTTTTCGCATTTAAGTCTTGGAAAATTATGATTGAAAAAGTAGACGGGAAAACAAATAAAATACCTCTGCACAAATAATGGCTTAGTGTTCTCTTCTGATGAGTTTAATAGATTGTGCAAGTTAAAAGGGATCGTGAGACACTTGACAGTTTGTCATACTCCAAAGCAAAATGGCGTTGCAGAACGAATGAACAGAACGATCATGGAGAAGGTTTGATGTATGTTGTCAAATGCCAACTTACCAAAGTCATTTTGGGCCGAAGCAGCCTCTACTGCATGTTTTTTGATCAACCGATCCTCATCCGTTGCCACTGAGAAAAAGACTCCACAAGAGGTATGGTCTGGTAATCCTGCTAATTATTCTGATTTACAGATTTTTGGGTGTCCTGCATATGCTCATATTGATAATGGAAAATTGGAACCGAGATCCATTAAATGTGTTTTTCTTGGTTATAAAGCTGGTGTAAAAGGGTATAAGTTATGGTGTCCTGAAAATAGAAAAGTTGTGATTAGCAGAGATGTTGGTTTTGATGAAACTACTATCCTACCTAACTTATCTCTTAAAGACTCTTCCAATAAAGAAAATCAAAAGCAAGTGGAGCATCAGACCAATACAGAGTCAACTCCTCAAGCCAGTACAAAAATTAAGAATAGAATTGCTTCTTCACCACAATACTCTATCACCAAAAACAGAACTAGAAGAGAAATTAAACCTCCAAAGAAGTATGCCAAGGCTGATCTAGTTGCTTATGCTTTAAATGTGGCTGAAGATATAGATGCAAACCGAGAGCCATCTAATTATTCTGAGGTAATTAGCTGTGAAGACTCAGAGAAGTGGATGTTTGCTATGCAAGAGGAGAAGGAATCACTTCACAAAAACAGAACATGGGATCTTGTGAAACTTCCTAAAGGTAAAAAGGCTATTCGTTGTAAATGGGTATTTAAAAAGAAAGAAGGGACTCTAGGAGTTGAAGAACCCAGATATAAAGCAAGGCATGTTGTAAAGGGTTACAGTCAAATTCCAGGATTAGACTTCAAAGATGTGTTCTCCCCAGTTGTGAAGCATAGTTCGATTCGAGCTTTGCTTGGTATTGTGGCCATGCATGATTTGGAGCTTGAGCAGTTAGATGTAAAAACTGCATTTTTGCATGGAGAACTTAAGGAGGACATTTACATGCAACAACCAGTGGGTTTTACAGTCTTAGAAAAAGAGGACTATGTTTTCTTGCTGAAAAAAAATCCCTTTTACGGTTTAAAACAGTCACCAAGATAGTGGTACAAAAGGTTTGATTCCTTTATGACTTCTCATGATTTCAAAAGAAGCAGTTTTGACAGTTGTGTTTACTTTAAGAAAAACAGTGATGGTTCTTTTGTGTATCTACTTCTTTATGTTGATGACATGTTGATAGCAGCAAAAGATAAAGGAGAGATAAGAAATGTCAAAGCCCAACTAAGTGAAGAATTTGAGATGAAAGATTTAGGACCAACAAAGAATATACTTGGTATGGAGATTCCCAGAGATAGAAAAACAAGTAAATTGTACCTAAGTCAGAAGGGGTACATTGAGAAAGTTCTTTGCAGGTTCAATATGCAGAGTGCTAAGCCTGTTGGTACTCCCTTAGCAGCCCATTTCAGACTTTCATCAGCTTTGTCTCCACAATCAGATGATGAGATTGAGTACATGTCACATGCTCCATACTCTAGTGCAGTGGGATCTCTCATGTATGCTATGGTTTGTTCACGTCCAGATTTATCATATGTAGTTAGTGCAGTTAGTAGACATATGGAGAATCCCGGTAAAGAACACTAGAAAGCAGTTCAGTGAATTTTAAGATACTTACGAGGTACTATTGATGTTTGCTTACAGTTTGGAAAAACTGAAGATGGAGTCATTGGGTATGTTGATTCTGATTTTTCTGGAGACCTTGATAGAAGAAGATCTCTCACAGGTTATGTCTTTGCAATTGGAGGTTGTGCAATCAGTTGGAAAGCCACTTTGCAAACTACAGTCGCTTTGTAAACCACTGAAGCTGAGTACATGGCAATTATTGAGGCTTGTAAAGAAGCTATTTGGTTGAAGGGACTCTTTAGTGAACTCAATGAAGACCTTCAAATCAGCACAGTATTTTGTGACAGTCAGAGTGCCATCTTTCTTACAAAAGATCAAATGTTTCATGAGAGAACAAAACACATTAATGTTCGGTATCATTTTGTTTGTGATATTATTGCTCGTGGTGATATTTTTGTGAGCAAAATTAGTACTCATGAAAATCCTGCAGATATGATGACTAAGTCACTTCTTATAACCAAGTTTGAGCATTGCTGAAACTTGATTGGTGTTCATTGTTGAAGATAAACCCTTAAGGGGTTTTATGGAAGAAGTGGAGAGCTTGTTCGTTGAGGGTTCACGATGAAGAACTTGTTCATTGAGAATTCATGTCAAGGTGGAGATTGTTAGAATTAAGTGACCCGAATCCTTATTTAAATAAAATACAGTGGTAAAATAAAATAAAAGAAGAATCATATAGAATTACACTTCTTATGTTTTATTTTATTTTAGAATAAGGTTTTTTAAACCTTATTAAATTCCATCTATTTGATATTGATTAGAATAAGGTGTTTCAGTCTTACTAGAATATGGCTTTACAAGCCTATAAATAGACATAGTCTATTCCTCTTGTAATTATTCGAATTCGACATAGTGAATTTTCTGCTCCTCTGCTCTTGTTTTTTTCCTGAAAGGGTTTCTACGTAAAAATCTGTGTGTTCTTTATTTTTATTTTTTATTTTATTTTATTTTCATATTATATTTGGTAATTATACATAATTACATGTGTGAATGATCAAATTATGTACAATTGTTCATATTTACTCCGGTAACGAATGTAACATCCTGTAGCTCGAACCCGACGATTGGGTCGGGCGAGAGGTGTTACACGAAACACATTAACAAAAATACATGTTTAATAAACTCGACATAATGATCGATATCGTTAAAAATCTTCCAAAATTCCCATGGCCTAGAATTTCTATTGCACACTCTATTGCACACCCGTGAGACAACAACCACGAAATCAGACTCGAGAACAATGGGCACCGAATATTGGACCCATGTGAATAAGCATAAAGTTGCAAGCAATTTTAATATCGATTAATTCGGCTTCGTTAGAGCACATAGAACCAAGAGGACCAGAGAACAGATCTTTAACACTACTTGCAACATCTCTCAAAACGTCGCCACAACCTGTTGGGTCTGGTTTACCATGTGAAGAACCATCCACATTAAACTTCATGGTGTTGCTGGTAGGAAGAGACCGAAAAACACCAGCTCCATGGCTAAGAGCAGCAAGATGAGAATCAAAGAGCCTTGGTGACACCCACCAACAAGCTTCAACAATATGTATTACAATAGTCAGATATAAAATAAAAAATAGTTAATACGAATCTAAATTAGGTGAGATAGTAAATATCTCTCCTATCTATACCAATGGTCAAGGGAACAATACTCACATTAAGTATGAAGCATTTTTAAAACTCGTGTCCAATACCTACCCTTAATGGGATAGGCTAAAATTACCACGAGAAGGGTGGGTTGAGAACCATACTAATATATATTATAGATATTTAAAATGAAAATATGGGCCTTGCTACATTGCTCCAAACAACCTTTTGGGCTTAAATTTCCATTATTCAATTCCATAGAAATAGAATATGTTTATATACGAATATCTGCACTGATCATTATTACCCATAAAACGTTATGAAAATTGAGATATTATTCATACAAAAGTAGTATCATCCATGGAAACTAGAATTTGATGGTTTTGCCTTAGTTAGCCTCTTCGATGCCTCATTTAGCTTAGCTTTTCTTAGGGGCAAGCTTATTTTTTATTTTGTCGACTTCCTTGGTGCCAATTTGGAAGGCCTTGGTCAATACATTGTTTGGCACTGGGGGTGTCGAAGTAAACAATGTGGCGGCAATAGATTGAGTTCCAGGCAACTGGCTGTTGAATCCTGCAATCACGGAAGCTGGCTTCTCACCATTGTTCTTCTGGAAATGTACCAGTCCCTTGGGGAAGACAAATATGTCGCCTTTCTTGACGGATTTGGAGATCAACTTGTTTGATGTAGTGATGAAACCAACATCTAATTCACCATCGAGAACAAAGATGATCTCAGTGGCACGTGGGTGAGTGTGGGGCGGGTTAAGGCCACCAGGTTCATAGTCAATGCGAGCAAGTGACACTCCAAGGGTGTTGAGCCCTGGAATTTTCTCCACATTGGCTCCTGTTACCACTGATCCCGCTGAATTGTTGATGACTCCTGGATTGGCTAAACCGCTAAAGAAAAATCAGCTTCCGTAACATTCGCTTCCTCCTTGCAAGGAAATCCATTCACCTTTATTCCTACAATTGTATATATACCAGTACCATAAAATATACACGATTCCTGAGTAAGAAAACGAACAGAAAACTATATATATATATATACACATGTACCTGCAGCTTTGTTAGCTACACAGAGATCCTGGAGATGATCAGAGTCAGATGCAACCATGCCAAAGAGAGCTAGAAAAACGAAGAGATAAGCAGAAACCATGGCCGCCATGAAGATAAATTACAAGCAAAAAAGGTTGATAGGTAAGAGAAAAAAAAATGCAGAGAAAAGTTTGTGTTTTGATTGTTGGAAGAGAAGGGGGCTGTCTATATATATGGAAACAAAATGGGTAAGCATTGAGTGGTACAGATAAGAGATGTGACTGTAAAGTTTGGGGAAAAAAAAACAGGGTACTTCAACTTGAAAACAATGCAATTAGTTTAACTGCAGACAAAATTTTCAGGTCGTAATTCTTTTCTGGAACATATATTAAACTATTAATAGGACATTTGTTCATTTACAATCTTAGTTTTGGCAAGTCAAAAGAGAGGGAAGAACAATACAAGTGTCCTTCACGCCAATACCTACCACAAAGAAAGCGATAAATGGCCCCCATAGGATTTTTTTTTTTTTGTGTCTCCAACATCCTGGTTTAACGATAAACAAACATAATTAATCTAGATTCTTAGCAAAAGAAAAAAGTTTGAAATGGGTTGGTTTAGCAGCTGTTGTTGCAGTGGTTGAATTGTCGTATCGGCCTTAGCTTACCTTAAAGCCTTTACAAGATCATTAGCAGTTAGCTCATGCATGCTTTATTTTGGTTCAGGCTATACTGTAAGCTTTAGATAAAAGTAATTAGTTGCATCTTGACTTTAATGAAAAGCGAAGGGAAAAAGATAATGCTTCTACATTTACTTGATAATTACCAGAGAGAAGTGGGTTATGATGTAAAACCTGCAGTTACCATGTTTCTTTCCTGCAACTACTGTACTAGAAAGGCCTAGGCATGTCTACCAGAAAAGGCCTGGAAAAGGTTGAAGCATGCATTTTTTGTAGTCAAAGTAAATAACTTCATTGCTTAAATCCAAACTATTGCATATATAGTTGGTGTTTAGAATAGACATTTTCAATCCTCTCGGTATCCTTATTCATCAAATTAGACCCTCTAAGATAATTTAATCTTTATCAATTTTCAAAAGAAACAATTAAACAATTTTGTTAATTTTGATTAGTATAATAACAGTGTAGTCCTTAAAATTTACATATTTTATCAATTTGATATTAATTTAACAAATCTAGCCTACAAAAATGTGTATAAATGTTGAGATTAAATTTGTTGAATCTTTTAGAATCAAAATTAAATCGACAAAATATATAAGTATCAATGGCTAAATTTGACACATTTTCAAAATTGATAAGGACTAAATTACTCCGATTTTTTTAAAGACACTAATTTGCTCAATATCGAAATTAAGGATAATTGAAGAGGTCTTTTTACTGATTAAATTTATAAAATATATTAATATTAAAAATAATCTTTAATAAATTAGAATATATGAAGGGTAAAAAATTGGATGATTGGGTGAAGCGGAAGTGAATTCAGGTATGAAGATGAAAATGTTTTACTAGTGCCGCACACTTAAAAATGAATTATCTACTCAGCCATAGGAAACGAAGTGAAACCAATTACCATATGCAGCCTTCAATCACCATGAATCAAATTATCCATCAAAGTTCAAATTCAATAGAAACTATGAATGAAATGAAATGTTAAAGATTTGGCCCATTAAATGTTTTTAAATGAATTTCTTAGAAAATAATTCTGGGAAATATTATAATGATAATTTTCATATCTCAATATTTCAACTCAAGAAAATTACATCAAACATTTTCAAGTAGATTTTTATTTAAATGGTTAATATAACAATTTTTTTTTTAAAAAAAAGAGTAAACTATAAAATAGTCACTTATACATGGTTTAAATTATGTTTTGGTCATTCAATTTTAATTTATTATATTTTGGTCACTAACATTATTAATTTGTAATATTTTACTCACTATGCCGTTACTTAACATCAAATGGTATTACGAAAATCTAACGTGGCCCATTAAATACTGAATAGATTCACAATATCTTTTGAGTCTGAACTTGACAGGTCACAATTTTATAATTAAATATATTCTTACACTTTTTGAACACATTTTAAACTCTTAAATCTTTTATCAATTCTATTAAATCATTACATGTTAAAAAAAGAAAATTTATTTTTATTTTTTAAAAGGTTTTGAAGAAATTGATTAAATTTCAAGGACAAATTTTTTTAAAAGAACGGAAGAATTGTAACCCTATGAAATTTTGCCTTTTTATATATTTAATAAAATTAATAAAAAATTATATATTATGAGATTTAAATCAATGAGACCAACATTTCACTTTTATCAATTCAACTAAGGTTTCATTTTTAATTTTTCTTAAAACAATTTAATATTTTTACAAAGAAAAAAACTTTTTCATCCACATCGTTCTTATCAATAATGTTGTTTCTTGAGTTTGTATCATAAGTTAATTCGACACTAACTCAACATTAATGAGGAGCCTTTTTATAAGTAAGTTACCACGTTACCTCTGAGTTAATTGTTAAATAAATCTTTAACCAACATGATAACATTTTAATGTGTTATAGAAAAATTGTAAATACGAGCTAGAAAATAATTAGAGCTCATTTAATATTTTTAATTAAATGCATTTACCTAATTAAATTTCTTTTTACTCACAATTTAAACTAAATTATTTTATTTTAATTTTGTACATATCGTATACATGTCATTATTATTAATTTTAAACCATCTATATGTTTCATTATTTATTAAATATTATTTTTAAATATATATATATTAAATACGTAATTTTCACCTACTAATACAAATACTAATGTCCCTCATGAGATGCATGGGTTTGGCTGTATGTGTCAATATATATTATATTTATTTGTTTTGAAATTTATAAAATTTTAAAAATATTATGATTGAGAATGCAAAATTTTTTTTAGCTAATTACATATTTAAATTTAAATATTTAAATAAAAAACAATTTATGTGAAAATTTGAAAAGTCAACAAATAGTTTATAAAAAATTGTAAAACTTTATTTAATTTTAAATATATTTATACATAATTATTTATTAATATATGATAATTCAATAATATAACATAAAGTATTTTGAAGTAATTTTAGAGCATATCATAAGAAAGGTTTAAAAGGAGCAGTTGATATACCATCAACTATTGATCGGTGGATAGTCCTAATTTTGTAATTAATTTCAAGTTTGCTTTTCAAAGTTAAATTGGAGCGTCCCACCTTTAAATTAAATTGAATTCTTGTAGGAAGTTTTAAATATGGTATAATAATTTTTTCGCCCTCTAAATTTATAAAAAAATTTATTTTATTATTTTATTTATTGTTTTTAATCTTTAAATTTATATTATTTATTAAATCACTTTTAAAATATATAAAAAATTTAATATTTATTATTTTTACTACGTAAATTGCCATATGTGTATATATAACAAATTTTACAATTTTTAAAAATTTTAGTTTTAGGTAAGTGGATCCCTTGTCCTCTATATATTGGCACAATTTTGGAAATGTTGACGGTCATATATATATATATATATATATATTCTATAACAAGGTATTTATACATATATGGAAAGTTTTTTATTTGGAGTAGTTCATATATTAACAAGTGTATGAGTTAATTATTTGACACATAATGATTTTGTTATTTTGGTTAACATAAATTAATTGGCTTAATTTAAGTCCGGTTGGAGATTTTATTACAATATTTATAAAATTATGGTTTAATATGTTTTATTTTTTCAGGATAAATTTTAAAATTATATATAAATTTTAGTTTGGTGTATTATACATGTGAAATTTAATTGTACTTCAAATATATACTTAAAACTTTAATTTTAATTTAATCATGCATATTTAAAGAAATAAATATATAAATTTATTTTTATATTGGATAAATATAATTATTTATGTATACAATAAATATACATAAAATAATGTTATATCAATAAATTATAAGGATAAGTTAATACTATAAAATCTGCAAAGTTTTCAATTTTAAATTAATAATCCCAATAAATTAGGTTAAATTCCTTATTTTAAATATGGCTATTAAATCCCTCCACTGCATCAACAATCAAACCAAATTTCAGAATTGGTTACAATAGAATGCCATTCCTGAATCAAATAAGCAATGATTTTTTTTTTCTATATTTTAAATTTACTATAATGGAATCAATAAATAATTTTAGGAAATTCTTTACCATATTATTTGCAACTTTCATGGAAATAAAATTAATCCTTTAACATTTTACTTCATAATCTGATTAGAGAACACCAAAATGAAACTGCAATTTTCTTTTTCTTCTTCAAACGTTGCATGTAATGTCCGTACTCCGCTTATTTGATTCTCAATTTTATAAAAAAAAATCATTTTAGCCCTAATTTAATTTTTCATTTTTTTAACCTTTAAATTTATTTTTTGTTAAATCACCCCATAATGAACGGAAAAGTTTACTTTTTTAAAAAAAATTTGCTAACATGGCACATGTCAATATTTAATTAAAATTTTAAAATTTTAAAATTTTAAAAATATATATAAAATTTTTTAAAAATTAAAAATCATTAAATTTATTTAAAAAGTATAAAATCTATAAATTAAATGCTTACATCCACATATATGCCACACTAGTAAAGTTAATAAATGTTAACTTTTCCATTTATTTTGGAGTGATTTCACAAAAAAATATAAATTTAAAGGTTAAAGAGGCGAAATATTAAATGAAAAACTAAAATGATTTTTTTATAAAGTTAAAGGGCCAAAAAAATTATTATGCCAAAAAATTTATCCATCATAGATATAAAGTTATATTTTAAGTTTATCCATTCCATGTTCATGTCAAAATTTTAACTTCAAAAATTTTTAAATAACCTACAAACGTAAAAAAAAATCTACAGAAAAAATCTATCTCCTTTACTGAATGCTAAAGAATGAGACGTAACTATGTTTTTGTAGACTCTATAATTTTGGGTATACTATTCCTTTCGGTGTTTTTTTTACGAGGGGTAAACTATTCTTTCATTTTTTTAAGAGATTTTAAAATTAAATCATCTTTTTTGTGTTTTTTTTACGCAGTCTACTACCCTAGCACGCAATCGTCTGCCTCTCTGACATGTTTTTAGGTTTTTGGGTTCTTTTGTTTCAAAGTTAATATTGGCGGCAGCCGTCTATCAGAATCTCTGTTAATCCTCCAAGATAGCACATATAACAGGGCTTAATCTCTGGCCTACAATCATGGAAAAAGAATTTGCTAAATTAACGGTTAATGAAGAAGAAGAAGCAGTTTTACAAGTACAAATTGAGCCGAATATGGAAACGGAAGAAAGAACTTTTCGACGGTGGGATGTTTTTTAACAGCCAGCGTTATTCACTTCCCAGCAACGAGAAGCACCATGGAGAAACCATGGCACCCTGTTAAAGGCGTTCAGATCCGAGATCTAGGAGAAAAACGATTTTTGTTTCAATTTTTTCATGCTATGAACATGGACAGAGTTCTAAAGGGCTTTCCATGGACCTTTAATAATCACTTGCTGTTCTACACAAGCTACAGTAGGGGGAAGCCATTGAAAATCCCTTTAATCTTTTCACCTTTCTGGGTACAGATCCATGATATTCCAATATGGTTTTTTTCTGAAAGTTTGGCAAGGCAATTAGGTGATTTTTTGGGCAAATTTCTGGAGTATGATAGTTCAGATATGGGGAAAGGAAGTAGGAATTTCATGAGAATTCGAGTTCAATTGGACGTTCATCACTCATTAAAGAGGAAAAAATAGATTATGTTATTAGGGAACTGTTCATACGTTATATTCAAATATGAAAGGCTGACTCTTTTCTGTTTCTATTATGGTCGGTTGGGTTACAATAACTCTTTTTGTGAGGCAAAAAATGGAGTTAGGGGTGGAAGTGGCGGTAATGGGCTGGGATTTGTCTTTGCGAGTGCAATCCAAAAGAGCTTTGGCAATGAATAGTATCTGGTTACGCAAAGATGGAAAAGACGACATAGACAAAAGTCTCTATGGCGAACGCAATTCGAAATACAAGCCATGGGGAATGAGGAATAAATCAGAATCTAGAGCAGCCATCGATCTTGTTCTGGGGATCAATTTGGAAGGTAATTTACCCTCTTCTTCACAATGAGGGGGAACTCATTGGCCAAATAGGTCCATTCTGTAATAGAACATGATTTGGAGGAAAGGGTGTTAATTGGAGAGGAAGGAAAAAAAGGCTTAGGGGGGAAAGTGAAGATCCAACAATATGAGAGAAAGGCAACACTGTAACGACAAGAAATAGGAGAATGTTGGACAATACTCTTTTATTATCAGCAGTTACCAAAAGGCAAGCCGACCTATCGCAATGAAATTTTTAAGTTGGAATGTCTGTGGTTTGAAGAACCCATGGACAATTCGAAGGCTTCGACATTCTTTGAAGAAATATAATCCCCAGATGGTTCTTCTTTATGGAGACAAAAATAAACAAGATTCAGATGAAAAGAGTGTGAAGAAGTTGTGGTTTTGCTAATGGCATTGATGTGGACCCTAATGGATCTAGAGGAGGTTTGTGTGATGCTCCTATCACGCTTCTGAATTTTTCAAAAAGGCACATTGACGTGCTTATTGAAAACCCTGACGATGGAAAAAAATAGAGATATACAAGATTTTATGGTTCCCCTTATGCACAAGATAGGGATGTATCATGGAATCTATTAAAAACCATATACAGCAATGAGGAACTCCCAAAACCTATACATCAGATTACAATTTTGATAAGTCAACTGTTTTCTTTAGCACTAATACACAGAAGGAAGAAAAACGACTAGTTACTCGCATACTTGGGGTATGAAGCTCAAATGACCCAGAACATTATCTTGGCTTACCTAATATGGTGGGTAGAAGGAAAAAAGAGTCTTTTCAAAACTTAAAGGACATATTTAAACAACAAATTGATAATTTAAGTATTCGACATCTTTCTCAAGGTGGGAAAGAAGTTTTTATTAAGGCTGTTCTTCAAGCTATTCCGTCGTATACTGTAACACCCCTAGCCCGTTTCCGATCGCTGATTTAGGCTATGAGGTATTACCAAGCTAAACATTTAATTTCAATCACATAATCTACCAACACAAGCATAAATCGAACTAAATACATACAAATTTATAAGTCATAAATGCCATTTTCATACGGCCAAGATATTTACAATTACAAAACATATTTTTTTATTCAACAGTCCAACCTATACATGCCATATCGAGACCAAAATAACTATACCAACAAGTTCGATAGTACGATGAACTGCTGACGATCCCTGAGTCGATGGCCAAAGTCAACAATCTATAAAACAGAGAGATAAGAAACAGAGTAAGCTTTCGAGGCTTAGTAAGTTTTAAGCAATTCATACTATTAAGGCTTGTCATTAAAATTGAACATTGAGTATCACAAAACTTGTATCCTAATTGTAATTCACTTGACCAAATATACACCAGTACATTAGTTACAAAACCCCTTGGCCGAATATGTATGTATGTATACACAAGACTTCTTGCACATATTTCACATTTACATAGATTATACTAATACCTTTAATCACATTCTTTTATATGGTGACTTACATTAACCAATTATATTGTTGTCTTATCCTCAAATGCCGAATTCATTCACACACACACACACACACACACACACACACACATACACACACACACACACACACACATATATATCGTTCTTTGATACTAGTAAATCACTTAGAATCAATTCAAATATGAGCACATAACACGAACCTTAACATGTAGAATATATAATACTTACGCAACGATGTTTACCACTGACATTCGAAGTTGAAATCTTATTTAACTTACTGGCATCGGTTCTGTCAAATCTTAGAGTTCAGAATACATTACTAGCATAAGCCTACGGGTCTTTAACCCAAGTATTTTTCCAGCACGTAGCCTGCGAACCTCAAGTCCGGATATATTTCTAGCATATAGCCTGCGGATCTCATGTCCAGATATATTTCTAGCATATAGCCTGCGGATCATGTCCGGATATTTTTCCAGCATATAGCCTGCAGACCTCATGTCTGGATATATTTTCAATCTCATACATATTTGATCATATTTTAACACATTTCAGTCATCTTATCACTTAATAGTCGTATATTACATTCGAATTTAAACTCGATACGCACATCATCATTCACATTTCAGCTCAATGGTTATATCTCATATAACTCATTCTCTTCACCATTTAATCTTAAATTCAAAGTGGCCATCAAACTATAAGTCATATACATGCATTATCTATTATACATCTTAATTCAAGTGCAAGCCAAAGATCACAATTTACCTACTATACTCTTATAATGGCATCGTCAATCATATACTAAAGGAAACTACTTAAAACTTACCTCGGATATTTTGAACAGTTGCGGATAATCTACTCGACTGCTTTCTCCTTTCCCTTATCTGATTTAGACCCCCTTTGCTCTTGAGCTTAATTAAAACAAAATAGATTTATTTAAATTACTTACTCAATTTTACTTCTTAGTAGTCACATTTGACAATCATATAAAACTCTAATACATAACATATTTTATAAAATATGTCATGAATCGGTTTCATACTTATTTAATCAATATCTAATCACATCCACAAACAAGGATTCATGTAACTTATCATGTTTTCATATGCATGAATTCAACCATACATCCGATTGTCCCTATAAGTACATGGTACATGCATAAAACACATATACATATATTCATACCTATGTATGACTATCACAAATTAATCATTTACCACATTACTTATTGCCATTTATCAACAATGCCGCACACAAATACATACATACTCATATGCATATGATCCATTTATGATTAATATATAACCTAGTCAGCCCTAACTATGCAAACTTAACCTTCATATTCAATTCCATTTCATGACCGAATTTACATGTATTCATGTTAAATGTGTATATTATGACCGTATCCTTAAAATAAGTTTAATATAGAGTTTACCACTTAAATTCAACTAAATCAAATCATATGCATACATGATATACACTTACTAATATACCAAACACGTACTTAACCTTAACGAAACAAAACACATTGCAATCACAAACCACATACGACATTTGTCAATTAATAATCATATTTATTTAACTAATACACTTCTACTTATTTTTATTTATCACTTGTATAATACTATCGAAACGGATTAATTATACTTTAATATACCATCATAGCCGAATATAATTTATAATACATGTAATAAAATCAATCCAAATTCCCCTTTCCAAAACATATATATTTTATACTCATGCAAAAACCATTACCGAATCACTTATAGATACTACCTAAGCCATCAACTACTTTAACACACAAACATTACTCAAAGATTACACTAGTTCACATTCGGCCATTAAACTATATCAAACATCACCCATTTGCAAATTTTTCATTAAAACTTGAAAACAATATTCATTCTCTACAAAACTCACTTGTACCCGTATACTCATATCATTACTAAATTCCAAAATTTTAACATGGGCTAAGTAAGGAACTTAGTAATTAACTTAAAATAAGCTACCATTTCAAAATTTATCATAATTTACTAACCTTGTTTCAAGCTTAAGATGATCGAAGGTCTTGCCCCTTTTCTCTCTTTTCAATTGGCCAAGAAGAACAAAGATGAAACTTTGTTTTCTTCACCTTTCTTTTTTTATTTTTATTCTTTTATTATTCATCAATATTATAAAAATTATAAAGCCATTTAGTTGCCTTAAAACTAATAAATAATACATATATATTGTCATAAACATCAACATGGCCGGCCACTATAAACAAAAAGGGACATTTGACATGCAAGTCCAAACTCTTTAAAACACGCATTAATAAACCACTTATAAATTTACCTATCACATTTCAAAATTTTCTCACATAAGTCCTATTTAATAATTTCACATACAATTGACAAAATTACAGTATGAAACTTTCACACATGCACGTTCACATATAATAAGCATCGAATATGACGGTTAATTATTTTTACGACTCGATTTTGTGGTCCCGAAACCACTTTCCGGATAAGGTCAAATTAGGGCTGTCACATATACAATGGCCTATTTTTTACTACCTAAATCTTTGTGTGTTGATCTTGAAAGTACTATTACGAGATTCTGGTGGCAGAAGGATCGTGGCAGAACGGGCATTCATTGGTTTTTTTAGAAGGATCATTATTTCACAAAAGAAAAAGGTGGTTTAGGGTTTCAAAATCTTGGTCAATTTAATATCGCTTTATTAGCCAAACAAGGTTGGCGCTGTAACATCCCAAAATAGGGCCTAGTCAGAACAGTGGTTTTGGGACCACAAATCCGACATTGAAATATTTATTTTATGATTATTATGAGGTCTAGAATATTATAATATGCATGTGTTAAAGTTTCATGAAGAAATTTTATGAGTAAGGTGTCCAATTGGAAAATAAGGACCAAATCAAATAAATTGTAAAACTTGGATTCTAGAAGTAATTTGTATAAAATAGCTTTAGATTATTAATTAGAAGGTCTTAAAGAGAAATTTTCCCAATTTCTAAGTTTTTGGACAAAAATAGGCATGTATGGATGAAATTTGAAAGAAATGGGTTAAGGGCATTTTGGTCATTTGGCTAATTAATAAAATAAAATGGGAAAATGAAGGCAAAAATCAGCCATTATTCTCCTTCATCCAGAAAAAATTCTCAAGCCCTCCATATCTAGGGTTTTCAATATTTTCAAGCTCAAAAGTAAGTGCTCCTAAGCCCCGTTTTAAATGTTCTTTGTATTTTTGAAATCCCGGTAGCTTACTCTTTCCATTTCTACCCATAATTCAAGTTAGGGTTCATGTTTGCAAAGTGACCCATGTGTGACATGTTCATTATTTGATGTTATATGGAGGAATATAAAAGTTGGATGTGTGTTAAACATCTTTTCTTAGGTAATTTTCATGAAAAACTCCTAAAAGGACCTTTTTGCAAAATGTGTAAAATATGTGGTAGAAATGTGAAATAATGGAAAGATGTGGGCTACCATAAGATGGAAAAACATTCGGATAGGCTTGGGTAAGGTGAAAATTGCATGCATTTCATTATACGAGCCTAGGGATTAAATCGTAAAAATGTGAAAGGTTAAGGGCAAAACGGTCATTTTTTCTAGAGGTAAAATTTAGACTCGAAAAGAATAATGTGATGTATTAATGATTTATTTTTATTGTTATAGACCCCAAGGAATAAATTCCGGAGGTCGATGGAGGAAAACGAAAGGTTTTGGAATAACCGAGACGCAAAACCGAAACGGATACCAGGTAAGTTCGAATAACTTTAAGTAAACTATTAATATGCCTAGTTACATCTGTTATGAATGTATGATAATTGGTTATAATGATGGCATGAAAATTCATGAAGTATGTTAATAATAATGAAATGATAATAAATGTCCCGGTTGAAGTCAAAAAGGGAAATTCGATGGATAAACCATGGCTTACATGACTTGAGATCCTGCATGTGTTGCAGAAAAGGATTTAGCCCAGATGGGTAATCCGTTGATCTCAAATATAGGAAAGATCTAGCCCGGACGGGTGTTCTTTGAGTGATCGAGCCTCCCGAAGAATATGTGTGCATTGTGGATTTAGCCCGGACGGGTAATCCAACTAGGGTTTGAATTTAGCCTGGATTGGTAATTTAAATCCGAGCTCATTATGGGTGTTTATCACTGCAAGCGATTTAGCCTGGACTGGTAATCACGACATCACCCTATAAGTTTACATTGCGGGGGATTTAGCCTGGACTGGTAATCCTGCCGTATGGTGTGAGGTTCGCGAGAGTGCATACTTGAGATGATCGCTCTTATGACTTGACGGTAAATGGATAATCCATCGAGACTTCCGAGAAACCCAACGGGATTAATATGACATATAAAAATGAAAATGTTGAATGATGAACTCATCTAAGACAAATTATATGGTGCATTGTTATGAGACTAACTTTTTGATTAAGTGCATGTGATAGGGAAACTATTTCATGCTTGTTGGTTTTATTGCTTAATATGGATGCATGCTAATTAATCGGTAAGTTTACTTTCCAATTATTCAGGCTTACTAAGCATGTAAATGCTTACCCCTCCCGTTTCCCTGTCTTATAGAGCTCGTGGACTCGCGAAAATTGGGAGACGGTTGGAGAGTCAACACACTATCATCTTGTCTATCTTTGGTATATAGATACTCTTATTTTGTTCAATAGCATGTATAGGCCTTTTGTTATTTTGTTATATGTGTCATTTGATTAGCCAATATGAAGGCTTATAAAAGTATACATATTCACTTGTATATGGCCATGGAAATTGGCTCATGTTGGTATAGGTTATGACCTACCAAATTGTGCATGTTATGTTCCAATGTTCTTGTGATGATTATATATGGTGTATTACAATTAGTCATATGCAGTATGACCAAATCACATGGGGTGGTTAGGCCACAATTTTGGCAATGAGTTAAGATAACGAGCCAATCTTAATTGACTTACAAGTCATGGAAATCCTTAATATAAAGGGGACAACCTAACATGTATAAAAATCGATGAGATGAGGTTTACATGCAATGAGGTATATTAAGACCATTTAAGAGTATAATTAGACCATGTTAAGTGTTATTGAAAACTATAAGTGGATATGGTTATTAGAGTGTGACCTAAAGCTTGGAAAATAGCCTAACAAGGTCCACACAAGTGGACATACGGGCATGTATCTAGGCCGTGTTGTGACACACAGATTGCCCCATGGGTGTGTGGAATGATCGTGTGTCCCCTGCACCTAAAAATATTAAGTCAGAATGCATGGTAGTAAACACACGGGTAGAGACACGGCCGTGTGTCTCATCCGTGTGGAGGGCACGGCCTAGAACACAGGCGTGTGTCTTGGCCGTGTTCCCCTAAATGCATGCTAACGTCATAAATAGAATGCTCGAGTTTTTGGACATGGGGGACCATGCGGGAGTGTCTAGACCGTGTGAAGGACACGGGCTAGGGACAAGGGCGTGTGCTTGGCCGTGTGAAAACCCCTGTAGGTTTGAAATGGAAAGTAAATTCAATTAATTCCATACGGGCGGGGGACACGGGTGTGTCCCAAAGCACAAGGGCGTGTAAGGCTTAACTTAGAAATTTTTTCATGAAATTTCTCAGGTCCTCAATTTAGTTTCGGACCTTTCTCAATGTATGTTTTGGGCCTTGTAGGCTCATATTAGGGACATTAAGATGTTGTTTAATTGGGTTCAAATTGGAACAAAATGTTTGTAATTCCTAAAAATGTCCGAGTACATGTCTGGTAACCCCTCGTACTTGGTCCCGATCTCGGGTACAGGTAAGGGGTGTTATATCTAGTGGTATGAGAGCTACGGTTTAGTCAATTTTAGGACTACCATAGAATGTATCGAGTTTAGCTATACATGCCATTATACAAACGTTAATAGTGTGATATCTCCTAACTGTTTAATTGTCTTTGAATATAGTAAATGTCTTCCAATCATGCACAATATGAGTCCGAGGGAGCCAAGAGCCATGCTCCAACTTCCGTACAACGATTTGTTTCTAGTAGTAGTAGAAGGCCTATGTTTGAAGGTCGGGAAGAGGCCAGAGCCGCCTTCTTTGACATGATAGATGAATGGTTTGAGGATTATTTGAGGAATCACCCCAACATACCACTACCTCCCCCACCCCCTAACCGACCTGGTAAGGAAGTGTCATGAGGTATGACACCTGTAAGAGTTGGTAAAGCCCCGGTAGACAAGCTTAGAAAGTATAGGCTGAAGAATTTAGAGTTAAGACTGATGATGATGCTGAATGAGCCAAGTTTTAGCTCGAGAATACTACACGAGTGTTGGATGAATTATCGTGCACACCTAATGAGTGTTTAAAGTGTGTTGTATCTCTCCTAAAGGATACTGCATACAACTGGTGGAAAACCTTATCTTCAGTGGTACCAAAGGAAAACATTACTTGGGAATTTTTCCAAGCGGAGTTTAAGAAGAAATACATCAGTCAAAGGTTCTTAGACTCGAAGCGAAAGGAGTTCCTGGAACTCAAATAATGAAATAAGACTGTAGCGGAATACAAAAGGGAGTTTGTAAAGCTAAGTCAGTATGCGACTAAATGGGTTTAAACAAAGTCAGAAATGTGTAAACGCTTCGAGGAATGTCTGAATGAGGAAATCAAGCTATTGATTGGGATTCTTGAGATACGAGAGTTTGCTGCATTAGCTGATCGGACCAAGAAGGTCGAGGAACTCAATAATGAAAGGAAGCAAGCTAAGAGAGAATATCGAGTTGCGAACAAGAAATCTAGTGGTAAGACGCTTTCATTTCCCACAAAGAAATCAATGAGTCAACATGAACGCTCCACTTCATCGGTAGGATATTCAGGTAAAGCGAGAGGCTCCAAATGACGTAATCAAAAGTCTTCTTCCCCTATGGTGACTAGTGTAGAGAGTATATATGACCAAAAGCTAAAGTGTAAAAGATGCAATAAATTTCACTTCAAAGAGTGCCGGATGAAGGGTGGTGTGTCCTATAGATGTGGTTCTCTTAACCACTTCTTCAGAGACTGCCCAGAGCGAACCGATAAAGAGGTGGAAGTAGCCCCGAAATCAAATGCTCCTATTCCACGAGGTAGACCTCCGAGATATCCTAAAAGTGCTAGTGGCAGTCGGGTTGCAGCCAAAGATACTGCAAAATTAGAGACTCGAGCCCTGGCAAGAACTTATGCAATACGCACTCGAGAGGAAGCCTCTGCTCCTGACATCATCACGGGTACTTTTTCTCTTTTTAATACTTGTGTTGTTGCCTTAATTGATCCGGGATCGACACATTCATACATTTGAATGAGATTGGTGTCTAGTATGAATACATCCACTGAACCTACTGAATTTATAATTAGAGTGTCAAACCCATTAGGCAAGTGATAAATCATAAATTATACATATTTTTACCCCATGTTTAATGTATTTTATGGATAATTTCTCATTAAAATTGGTGAATTCGATGCTCCTAATGCTTTAATTTCATTTTTTATACTTAGGAGAGCATAGGAGAGTGAAAGGAACGAGAAACGGACCAAAAACAGAGAAAATGGGCCAAAGTACGAAGTCAACATGGCCTAGACTTCCTCACACGGGCAGCCCACACGGCTGTGTCAAATTGGCAGAATCGAATCACGATTCACATGGGCAAACCACACGGCCGTGTCAATTTGGCAGGCTCAAACACGGCCTGAAGTAATCGCATACGGGCGTGTCACACAGGTGTGTCCCTACCGAGCCCAAGTTGAGTCCAATTCGGAAAAGGCCACTTTTGAGGGCTCATAGGCATTCCAAAGCCTATAAATACACCCTAGAAGAGGAGAAAAGGGGGATGGAGAATAGGGGGTAAGAAATTACTCCAAGGAAGCCAATTGATCCATCTCAAAAGCCGGATTCATCATCAAGACTGAAGATTTCTCCTCAATTTCCCTTCAGGAGTTTTGGGTTTTCTTTATTTTTGTATTCTTTATTCTTCTGAGATGTTTTCTTATTTAGTTATGAACTAAAACCCCTAAATACCTATGAGTAATGAAACCTAAAACGAATCTTGTTATTATTTTTTGAATCGTATGATAAATATTTAACTTGTTCTTAATTCTTGTTTTGATATCCCAGGATAATGATTCAAGACATGCTCTTATTAAGAGGAGGAATAGACCCTGTCTAAGAGTACATTTGTCATAATTAAGCCGAGTTGATTGCGCGCCTGGAAATAGGGTGACAAGATTTTGTCGGATTAAGGTGAAACCTAATAAGGGGATCCATAGATCGAGTTAATGTAACCCTAGAGTGTTAAGTAGAGAAAAGTCTCGATTATTCAGTCTAGAGATTAGACGTTATTAGTCTTGAATAGGGATAATAACATAACTTAGGAATCTCTATGGAACAAGTTGAATGAATAAATCGTCCGATTCAGAGCCAGAATAACAAGGAAAGTCTAGGTGGATTTTTCCTTAGGTATTGTCTTTATTCAATCGATTTTCCCAAAAGCAATTCCCCAATTCTTTTCTCTGTGCGTTCTTAGTTTAGATAATTAGTTAATTAAAACAAAACCCTATTATTCTTATGCTAGATAATAAAAAGACAGTCATTACTAATACTTTTAGTTCCTTTGGGTTCGACAATTTGGTCTTGCTAAAACTATACTACTGTTCGATAGGTACACTTGCCTACATCGCGATAATAGTTAGTTCAAGAACGAGTAATTATAAATATTTAAAACCTATCACGAAATCACGCGATCAAGTTTATGGCGCCGTTGCCGGGGAACTAAAATATTAGGAACACTCAATTTTTATTACTTTAGCCATTTATTTTTCTTGCAATTTAATTTAATTTAATTTAATTATTATTATTACTAATTAATTTACTTTTTCTTTCTCTTGACAGATTTTTATAGTTTATGACTAGAAGAAACCCTCGGGACCATTACTTTTTGATGAAGAAATCGATCACACAATTCGTAGAAACCAAAAAGAAATAAGGCGAAGCTTAAGATACATAGAGAACGAGCAAGAAGACGATACTCAACCTCCAACCGAAGAGATGGCTGAAAACCAAGGCAATCAGCTACCTCCTGCAATTGCGGCTAATCAAAATCCTGCTCCACGTACTATGTATGACTATGCTAAACCTTCTTTAACAGGAACTGAGTCAAGTATAGTTAAACCTGCTATTGTTGCGAATAATTTCAAACTGAAACCTAACACAATTCAGATGATACAGCAGTTCGTTCAGTTTGATGGTTTGCAGGATGAGGATCCCAACACTCACATGGTGAATTTTCTAGAGTTTTGCGACACTTTTAGAGTTAATGGCATTTCTGATGATGTCATTCGCCTTCGGTTATTCCCTTTTTCACTGAAAAAACAAAGCTAAACTGTGGTTGAACTCGTTACCACGAGGGTCCATCACTACTTGGGAACAAATGACAGAAAAATGGCTAAGTTACGTAATGATATCTCTTCTTTTGTGTAGATGGACTTAGAAACACTTTACGATGCATGGGAGAGATACAAGGATCTATTGTGAAGGTGCCCTCACCATGGGTTACCTCTATGACTGCAAGTTCAAACATTTTACAATGGTGTGAATCCCTCGACAAGACAGATGATTGACGTAGCTGCTGAAGGAACCATCAACAACAAAACACCTGAAGAGGCTTATGAATTCATTGAAGAAATGTCACTAAATAACTATTAGTGGCAAGTCATGAGGACCAAGCCAACAAAAACAGTCGGCGTTTATAACGTCGACTCATTTACTATGCTGTCAAATCAGGTAGAACTTCTCAATAAAAAGATTGATGGTTTACTTGGTTCTACGCAGGTACATCCAGTAATGAGGTGTGACTCAAGTGAAGGAGGTGTGCATACAGAATATCAATCCTTCAATCCTACAACCAAAGAGGAACAAGTCCACTATATGGGTAACAATAACTTTAGATCTCAAAATAACCCATACAGTAATACTTATAATGCAGGTTAGAGGAACCACCCAAATTTCTCCAGGAGTGGTCAAGGGAATCAAAAGCCACAAAATCCTCAGGGTTTTTAACAGCCACCTTATCAACAAGAGAAGAAATCGAACCTTGAAGAGATGCTTTCTAAATTCATCTCGGTATTAGAAACCTATTTCTAAAATACCGAGACAGCACTTAAGAATCAACAAGCATCGATCTAAGGGCTCGAAACTCAGATAGGCCAACTATCCAAACTAATCTCTAAATGACCACAAGGTAGCTTACCAAGTAATACTGAACCTAATCCAAGGGAACACCTCAACACAATTAGTACTCAAGATAAGGAAGGATTCATTGCGCCTGAGCCAGAATTGATACAAGAAACTGTGATGAGAAAAGGTAAAAGTTAGGTAAGTCATAACAAAATGGTGAATGAAGAATATAAACCTCGTGTTCCATACCCTAACGCGACAAGGAAAGACCGCTCAGATGAAAAATTCGGTAAATTCCTCAAACTTTTGAAAAAATTACATATTAACTTACCGTTTATTGAAGCTCTGTCGTAAATGCCAAATGCAATGAAATTTTTAAAAGAGCTTTTAGTAAATAAGCGGAAGTTGGACGAAGCGTCGCATGTGGAGCTAAACACAGTCTGCTTAGCTATTCTACAGAATAAGCTACCCCACAAATTGAAAGATCCAGGGAGTTTTACAATTCCTTGCTTAATTGGTAGCTTAGATATAAGTCATGCATTAGCTGATTTAGGGGCTAGTATTAACGTCATGCCTTACAAAATGTTTAAGCAACTAGGTCTTGGGAAACCTAAACAAACTAGAATGAGCATTCAATTGGTAGATAAAACTATAATACTTCCTAGGGGTATTATTGAAGATGTACTAGTGAAAGTAGATAAGTTCATATTTCCCGTTGATTTCGTTGTTCTGGACATAGAGGAGGATAATAACACCCCTTTGATTTTAGAGAGGCCCTTTTTAGCAACTGCTAAAACAATTATTGATATTGGCATAGGTGAGCTTACACTTCGTGTGGGAGACGAAACGATCACCCTTCAAGCTCGTAATTTTGGCATCACATCGAACATTGAAGGTAATGGCCCACACCAATCTACTAAAAATGACAATATGAATTTGTAGAAATTGAGCTTCAAAGAAGTTCTCGAGCCATGTTCCAGAAATGATAGAGGACATATTCATGAAAAACAAAGGCTACGGATAGAAGAGCTAGACGAATAGCGAGCACATAAACCGAGAACACACGATAAAATAAAATTACGCCAGAATGAGTTTGATACCTCCCCAAATTTACTTAAGGTTGGTGATAAGGTCTTATTAGATGCCGCAGATCCCCACATTGTCACTACCACACCGAATGAAGAAATCCCTCTTACGGTACTCAGTATTTTTCCATTCGGTACGGTGGAAGTGAGTCATCCCAAGTTCGGCACTTTTAAGGTAAACAATACCCGATTAAAACCTTATTTTGATGAGATTGATAGCAGGAATGAGGAGTATAAACTCCTCAAACCACCATGACCATTCACTGAAGAGGTAAGTCGAGCTTAGACTATAAATAAGTGCTTCTCGGGAGGTAACCCGAGCACTAACATTATTAATTTCTTTAAATTTTGGTATTTAACTCCTAACCTACTAATAGAGATCTTGAATACAGGTGTTTCCACAGAGACACGGCCAAGCACACGGGCATGCTTAAGGCTGTGTGAAAATAGGGCAAAAGATTTCCCCAATACAGGCTACAATAAAATGCCACGGCCGTGCGACATGGCCGTGGTCGAGCCTGCCAAAACAACACGGGCGTGCGACACGCCCGTTTGGAGGACCCGTGGTTAAAAATGAGAAACTAGCACAGGCATACGACACGCCCGTGTCTAACACATGTGGTCAAACCTATTAAAATAACACGGGTGTAAGGATTGTACACACGGGCATAGGAGAAGCGAACGAAGCTAGACACGGCCGTGCGACACGACCGTGTAAACCCACACGCCCGAGGAACTCGGGTGTGTACTAAATGCCAGACGCGCTCAAATTTGAAATTCGCGAAACACACGGGCTAAAATTGGGGAACACAGGCGTGTGCCATGGCCGTGTGCCCTAAAATCTATAAATACCCTACACTATTCACTTTCTTCTCCATTCAAAAACCCTAACCCTAGCCGCTGCAACTCCACACGGCCCCCTGCCACACCCGTGCGCCGCCTCCAACTTCATTTTTAAAGCTCAATCTCTCTCCCTTAGCGTTTGTTTACTATTAATGCTTATTATTACAATAATCTCCATTACTTTTGAACTAGTTTTCATTTTTGTTCATTACTTTTTCATTTAGTTTGCATTTTTGGGTTCTTTATTATACATTTCGAATTAAATCAAGTTGTTAGACACACCTCATATCCATCACATTACTATGCTTATTTTCATGCTATTATCATGCCAATGTCTATCAGTTAAATTGCATTCCTAGGATAGTTACCATATAATTTATGTTAAATTGAGACTAGGAAAACCTTATACCCATTACATTTCTATTCTCATTCTCATTATTATTGTGGTTGAGTTTGCTTCATATTAGCAGTCTTGGCTGAAATAGTTTACTTCCCCTTCGAATATGTTTACCTATTATTATTATTCTTTATATTACAGGCCTTCAATGTCATCTTCAAAAGGAAAGAAAACTGTCGTACCAGCCTCGAAGAAGAGGAAGGGAACGTCATCCGCCACAGGTCCAACCGCGAAAATTCGTCACCCTCTCCTATAGTTTCCACGAGGGCCCCAAGAAAAGCTCTTTCAAATACTTCGGGCCCGACCTTTAGCAGCGGGCCGCTGCATCGACTGGGCTACCGTAGAACAACTACAGATGGCTGATGCGATTTAGGCTCTCTTAACCACCAACCCGTAGGAGATGTTCTTCGAGATTATCGAGCTGACATACCTTGAACGCACAATGGAACTCTGCTCAATGTTTCATCTCCAGACCGTAAAGACAAGGTACGATGATCCCGGCAAGGTCCAGTTTTGCCTAGGCGAATTAATCTGCCAACTAAACGTCCCAGAGTTTGGTGCTGCACTAGGCCTATATACGGATGAGTTTAGGGAGGAGAATGAACTACATGCTCTCAGTCGCCACATACATTTCTCTTCCTCAAAGTGCTGGCACACTTTGGCCCCCAGTACGGCCTCATACAATCCTAGCTGCTCCAAGGCATCAGTTCTCCCACCATCACTGAGGTACTTACACGCTATTTTAGCTCACACGATTACAAGGAGGCGAGAGAGCACTGGCGTTGTCAACACCCACGACGTCTACTTTTTATGGTGCATGTCGCAAGGGCACGTCATCGACCTTGCCTATTTCATCGCCCTTGTTATTCAGCACCAGACGGAGCGGCATCGGAAGGGGGTCATCTCCATTGGCCCCTACGTGACTAGGCTGGCGCGACACTTCGGGCTCCTTAACACCGCGGCCTAAGAATCATCCCTCACCCTCATCGGCCAGATGTCTCTACAAGGCATATCGAGCATGCTTAGCATGAGGATGATCGAGAGGCGCCAAGGAACCTACCCTCCCCAGTATCGTCTCGACCAATCTACTGAGGAGGAGGCCTACGAGGACATTCCTGATGATGTCTCCCCACAGTACGAGGACCCACCAACTCAGCCACCACCACCCTTTCGTCCAGTTCATGCGGCGACTTCATATGCTGACATCTCTGAGCGCCTTACCCGATTCGAGCAGCAGTGTTTTCAATGATTTGACATCATTGATGCTACTCTACAGTAGATTTGTCAGCACCTCCATATCTCATCGCCAGTCCCACCTCGCGAACCATTCAGCAATGAAGATGTTTAGAAATAGTTATTTATTATTTTATGTTTTTAATTTTTATTGAAGCTACTTTTTATTTTTGTTAGATTTTAGAATTTTATTTTTAATTATTAATTTCGGTTATTTCTTTTTGAGTACTTATTCTTCCTAATATCCCCTAAAAAGTTCCTGATTTTATCACAGTTATATAGAGCTCTTAAGCTCATCATCACATAGGAACTAAAACTCCACCGGGAAAGATTCTCCATGACTGCCATGTCCTGCTCGACCACGACCATAGCTACCACTAGATATAATATTCTTTTGGCGCAGGACTTATGGACTAATGAACCTCTACGGCCGCCGAAGTATCCTCCTCCACTCTCGAACCAATTACTCTCCAAAACTCTAGTTCGAGGAATTCATCATACAGGAAGTTTCACTTCTCTCTCTATCTTATTTTTATTTTGTAATACCTATCTTTGTACATTGAGGGTAATGTACATCTGAAGTGTGGGGGGAGGCATTCATTTCATTATCAGAAAAATCCCTGAATGACTGCCTTGTTCTCTTAAAAAGCTCTCATATCATATTTAGGATAAATTTTAATTGTTTTATCATTTTGATTGATATATCTTGAATTAAAACATAGGGATTTATGCATTGATTGTTTAAACTTTAAGACATTAGAGAATCAAGCATGATAAGTTGATTTTTAAGAATTTAAATTCTTAGGCTGTTTCCCCAAAGTTTAGGTATTACTTTGAATTGGAATTCAAAAGTTTTTAACATCAAAAAGGCATAATTTTTGTGAGATTTTTCAGCCTTTTGAGCATCTTGTAATTCTTTCATGCTCACTTTTATTATTGCTTTGTGTGCGTCAGTACTGAACTAGTATTCTAGAACTTGCTTGATTATGTATGCCGAGACCACACCATTTGATTTGATATATCAAAATGATTAAGGAACTTAGGATTAACCCACTCATGCCATGAAAAGCCTACCTCCACGATTAACCCCTAGTAAACCCCCTTGAGCCTAACAAGCCATTTCTTGTATTAACCTTAATATTAACCCTTAACCCATTATTGTTGAAATCCCCTAAATTAATCTCTATTTTTGTCGAGATTTGAATTGAATAAATTGTTTAGCTATGTCTTGTTCTTAATAGTTAGTCTATGTTATGTAACTTGTTCTTAAAAAAAACTATGTATGCATATCTGTAATTTCATATTCTGAGAGAAGCTCTGTTGTACGCAAGTAAAGATTAACTCTTTTTCTATTTAGGAAATTTTTCAATTCAATCTCGATTCTAACCCTTTCTTTCAGCTTGTGACCACACCCCCTAACCAAGCCTCACTACAACCCTCTAAAAACCTTTTGATTAATGTATCATCTTAGATTATAGTGGTGGAGATTTGATTTTCATGCAAGCCTATGGTAATGACTCTTCATTATTGACTATTGAGTGCTTCATTTTTTGTCCTTAAACACCTCGAGTGATTTGAGTGAACCTTTAGTGAGGATGTGAAACTTTGTGATATTCTGAATCAAAAGTAATTACCTAGACGAAGGGAAACACCTAAGTTTGCATGACTAAATACTCAACTTGGAATGTTTGAAAGTTTTATGTTCTTTTAGTTGAATTCTCAATGTATGATTATCTATGGATTAGTTTGAGATATTATCAATAGAAATTATAAGTTGAGGAGAATTTATTTTGATTATGAGTTGAGAATTTTGCTTGCGGACAAACAAATGCTTAAGTGTGGGGGTATTTGATAAACCGTAAATTATACATATTTTTACCCCATGTTTAATGCATTTTATGGATGATTTCTCATTAGAATTGGTGAATTCGATGCTCCTAATACTTTAATTTCATGTTTTATACTTAGGAGAGCATAGGAGAGTGAAAAGAACGAGAAACGGGCCAAAAACAGAGAAAATGGGCCAAAGTACAAACTCAACACGGCCTGGACTTCCTCACATGGGCAGCCCACACGGCCGTGTCAAATTGGCAAAATCGAAGCACGATTCACATGGGCAAACCACAAGGCCGTGTCAATTTGGCAGGCTCGAACACGACCTGAAGTAATCGCACACGGGCGTGTCCCTGTCGAGCCCAAGCTGAGTCCAATTCGGAAAATGCCATTTTTGAGGGCCCATAGGCATTCCAAAGCCTATAAATACACCCTAGAAGAGGAGAAAAGGGGGACGGAGAATAGGGGGTAAGGAATTACTCCAAGGAAGCCGATTGATCCATTTCAGAAGCCAAATTCATCATCAAGACTGAATATCTCTCTTCAATTTCCCTTCAGGAGATTTGGGTTTTCTTTATGTTTTGTATTCTTTATTCTTCTGAGATGTTTTCTTATTTAGTTATGAACTAAAACCCCTAAATACCTAAGGGGAATGAAACCTAAGACGAATCTCGTTATTATTTTCTGAATCGTATGATAAATATTTAACTTGTTCTTAATTATGTATTCTTAATTCTTGTTTTGATATCCTAGGATACTGATTCAAGACATGCTCTTATTTAGAGGAGGAATAGACCCTGTCTAAAGTACATTTGTCATAATTAAGCGGAGTTGATTGCGCGCCTAGAAATAGGGTGACAAGATTTTACCAGATTAGGGTGAAACCTAATAAGAGGATCCATAGGTCGAGTTAATGTAACCCTAGAGTGTTAATTAGAGAAAAGTCTTGGTTATTCAATCTAGGGATTAAACATTATTAGTCTTGAATAGGGATAATAACATAACTTAGGGATCTCTACGGAACAAGTTGAATGAATAAATCGTCCGATTCGGAGCCAGAATAACAATTAAAGTCTAGGTGAATTTTTCCTTAGGTATTGTATCCATTCAATCGATTTTCCCAAAAGCAATTCCCCAATTCTTTTCTCTGTGCATTCTTAGCTTAGATAATTAGTTCATTAAAATAAAACCCCATTATTCTTAAGCTAGATAATAAAAAGACAATCATTACTAGTACTTTTAGTTCCTTTGGGTTCGACAATCTGGTCTTGCTAAAACTATACTACTGTTCGATAGGTACACTTGCCTACATCACGATAATAGTTCGTTCAAGAACGAGTAATTATAAATATTTAAAACCTATCATGAAATCACGCGATCAGCAAGTCAATCTTGATTGATAAAGTCTGTAAGAATTGTCCTTTGACGATTCAGGGTCACTGTTTTCCGGGTAACCTTATGCTATTGCTATTTGATGAGTTTGAGATAATACTTGGCATGGATTGGTTAGCCCTGCATGATGTAATTGTAAATTGTGGTGGCAAGTATATTGAATTGAAGTGCCCAGATGGTAAGTTTCTACGGGTTGATTCAAGAAAGTTAAATACTCCACCGGTTGTAATCACAGCAACGGTTACTCAAAGATATATGAAAAAAAGGTATGAAGCCTATCTTGTTTTTATACTGAACACTAAGGAAACGAAGTTGAAGATTGATTCTGCACCAATAGTATGTGAATATCTAGACATGTTTTCAGAAGAATTACCCGGACTACCTCTTGATAGAGAGATAGAGTTTGGTATTGAACTAGTGCCAGGAACAGCTCCTATTTCTATTACTCCGTACAGGATGGCACCAATCGAGTTGAAAGAGTTAAAAGCACAGTTGCAAGAACTGACAGATAAAGGTTTTGCAAGGCCGAGCTTTTCACCTTGGGGTGCTCATAAATTGTTTGTAAAGAATAAGGATAGTTTGATGAGGCTATGCATAGATTATCAGCAACTGAACAAGGTGACTATTAAGACTAAGTATCATTTTCCAAGAATCGATGATTTGTTCGACCAGTTGAGGGGAGCCACTGTGTTCTCTTAGATAAACCTGAAATCCGACTACTATCAGTTGCGAGTTAAGGAATCGGATGTACCTAAAACAACTTTCAGAATAAGGTATGGTTACTATGAATTCCTTGTCATGCCATTTGGTTTAACAAATGCATCGTCCGTATTTATGGACCTAATGAATAGGATATTTCAGCCATACCTGGACAAGTTCTTTGTCGTGTTCCTTGACGACATTTTGATTTATTCCAAGGATGAGACAGAACATGCGAAGCATCTGAGAACTGTGTTGCAGACTTTACGGGAAAAACAATTTTATGTTAAGTTTAGTAAGAGTGAATTTTGGCTTCAAGAAGTAGGGTTCTTGGGTCATATTATTTCGGGTGATGGCATCCGAGTTGATCCAAGTAAGATCTCTGCCATCATTGAATGGAAACCACCTAAAAATGTAGCCGAGGTTAGAAGCTTTTTGGGCTTAGCTGGTTACTACAGAAGATTTGTGAAAGGATTCTCCATGATAGTGACTCCAATGATGAGGTTGCTACAGAAAGATGTTAAGTTTGAATGGACAGAAAAATGTCAGCAGAGTTTCGAGAAGTTGAAGACATTACTGACTGAAGCCCCTGTTCTAGTATTGCCCGAGTCGGGAAAAGAATTTGTGGCCTATAGTGATGCATCCTTAAATGGACTGGGTTGTGTACTTATGTAAGATGGAAAGGTGATAGCCTATGCTTTACGGTAGTTGAAGCCACACAAGAAGAATTATCTGACGCACGACTTAGAGCTTGCCGCCAGTGTTTTTGCCTTGAAAATCTGGAGGCATTACTTATATGGTGAGACTTGTCGTATATTCACAGACCACAAGAGTTTGAAGTATTTGCTGACTCAAAAAGAATTGAATCTAAGACAGCGGATATGGTTAGAATTAATTAAAGGCTATGAGCTGATCATCGATTACCATCCAGGAAAGGCGAATGTGGTCGCCAATGCATTAAGCAGAAAATCTTTGTTTGCACTGATGACCATGGGCACTCGATTGGCGTTGCTTGATGATGGTTCAGTCTTGGTAGAGTTAAGGGCTAAGCCGACATTTCTTCAGGAAATTTATGATGCTCAGACTAATGATAATGACCTGCAAGCTAAAAGAACTCAATATGAGTCGGGCATTGATTCAGACTTTTAGATTGGTCTTGATGGATGTTTAATGTTCAGAGATAGAGTTTGTGTACTGAGAAATGATGAAATTATTCAGAGAATTTTCCAAGAAGCACATGATAGTCGTTTGTCTATTCATCTGGGAAGTATCAAGATGTACAATAATTTGAGGAAAAGGTACTGGTGGGACAGCATGAAAAGAGAATCTCTAAATTTGTATCGAAATGCTTGATAGGTCAGCAAGTCAAAGCTGAACATCAAGTACTTTTGGTTTACTATAGCCTGTGATGGTCCCTGAATGGAAGTGGGACAAAATCACTATAGACTTCATGACAGAATTACCATTGACCCCGAAAAAGAAAGATGCTATATAGGTTGTGGTTGATAAGTTGACAAAGTCGGCTCATTTTATTCCGGTAAGGACAGACTATTCATTTGACAAGTTGGTCGAATTGTATATATCTAAAATTTTGAGATTACACGGGGTGCCATTATCGATTATTTCAGATAGAGACCCAAGATTCACTTCGAGATTTTAGAAGAAGTTACAAGGAGCCTTGGGTACTAGGTTGAGTTTCAGTACAACTTTTCACCCACAGACTGATGGTCAGTCTGAACGGATGATTCAGATTCTTGAAGATATGTTACGATGTTGCATCATTGAATTTCAGGGTAATTGGGAAAAATACCTGCAATTGGTAGGGTTTGCCTACAACAACAGTTTTCAAACGAGTTTGAAGATGTTTCCTTATGAGGCCTTGTATGGCAGAAAGTTCTGAACTCCATTGTATTGGATATAACTCAAGGAGAGTCAGACTCACGGAGTTGATCTAATCAAGGAAACTGAAGAAAAGGTTAAAGTGATACGTGATTGCTTAAAAGCGGCATTGGATAGACAAAAGTCATATGCTGATCTGAAAAGAAAAGAGATTGAGTTCCAAGTCAAAGATAAAGTATTCTTGAAAGTATCTTCATGGAAAAAAGTATTGAGATTTGGCCGGAAAGGCAAACTGAGTCTGAGGTTTAATGGACCATACGAGAACACTGAAAGAGTTGGACCATTAGCCTATCGCTTGCCATTATGACCAAAACTGGAAAATATTCATGATGTATTCCATGTATCTATGTTCAGGCGATACTAATCAGACTCCTCTCATGTGATTTCACCGACGGGGATCGAAATTAAACCGGACATAACTTATGGTGAAGAACCGGTCAAGATTTTGGCTCGTGAAGTTAAACAGATGAGAAATAAAGATATGGTAAAAGTCTTATGGCATCGACATGGTGTAGAAGAGGCTACATGGGAGCCAGAAGAAACCATGAGAAACCAATATCCGAACCTGTTTACTGGTAAGACTTTCGAGGACGAAAGTCCCTAAGGGGGAGAAATGTAACATCCCAAAATAGGGCCTAGTCAGAAAAGTGGTTTCAGGACCACAAATCTGACATTGAAATATTTATTTTATGATTATCATGAGGTCTAGAATATGATAATATGCATGTTTTAAAGTTTCATGAAGAAATTTTATGAGTAAGGTGTATAATTGGAAAATAAGGACCAAATCGAATAAATAGTAAAACTTGGATTCTAGAAGCAATTTGTATGAAATTGCTTTAGATTATTAATTAGAAGATCTTAAAGAGAAATTTTCCCAATTTCTAAGTTTTTGGACAAAAATAGACATGTATGGATAAATTTAAAAGAAAGTGGTTAAGGGCATTTTGGTCATTTGGCTAATTAATGAAATAAAATGGGAAAATGAAGGCAAAAATCAGCCATTCTTCTCCCTCATCTAGCTGAAATTCGCAATCCCTCCATAGCTAGGGTTTTCAACATTTTCAAGCTCAAAAGTAAGTGCTTCCAAGCCTGTTTTTAATGTTCTTTGTATTTTTGAAATCCTGGTAGCTTACTCTCTCCATTTCTACCCATATTTTAAGTTAGGGTTCATATTTTCAAAGTGACCCATGTGTGACATATTCATTCTTTGATGTTATATGGAGGAATATAAAAGTTGGATGTGTGTTAAACATCTTTTCTTAGGTGATTTTCATGAAAAACCCCTAAAAGGACCTTTTTATTGTTATAGACCCCGAGGAACAAATTTCAGAGGTCGATGGAGGAAAACAAAAGGTTTTGGAATAACCGAGACTTGAAACTGAAACGGATACCAAGTAAGTTCGAATAACTTTAAGTAAACTATTAATATGCCTAGTTACATGTGTTATGAATGTATGATAATTGGTTATAATGATGGCATGAAAATCCATAAAGTATGTTAATAATAATGAAATGATAATAAATGTCCCGGTTGAAGTTAAAAAGGGAAATTCGATGGATAAACTATGGCTTACATAACTTGAGATCCTGCATGTGTTGCAGAAAAGGATTTAGCCCAAATGGATAATCGGCTGATCTCAAATATAGGAAAGATCTAGCCCGGACGGGTGTTCTTTGAGTGATCGGGCCTCCCGAAGAATATGTGTGCATTGTGGATTTAGCCCGGACGGATAATCCGACTAAGGTTTGAATTTAGCCTGGACTGGTAATTCAGATCTGAGCTTATTACGAGTGCTTATCGCTGCAAAGGATTTAGGCTGGACTGGTAATCCTGACATCACCCTAGAAGTTTACATTGCGGGGGATTTAGCCTAGACTGGTAATCCCGCCGTATGATGTGAGGTTCGCGATAGTGCATACTTGAGATGATCGCTCTTATGACTTGACGGTAAATGGATAATCCATCAAGACATTCGAGAAACCTAACGGGATTAACATGAGATATAAAAATGAAAATGTTGAATGATGAGCTCATCTAAGACAAATTACATGGTGCATTGTTATGAGACTAACTTGTTGATTGAGTGCATGTAATAGGGAAACTATTTATGCTTGCTGGTTTTATTGCCTAATATGGATGTATGCTAATTAATCAGTAAGTTTACTTTCTAGTTATTCGGGCATACTAAGCATGTAAATACTTACCCCTCTCTTTTCCCTGTCTTACAGAGCTTGTGGACTTGTGAAGATCAAGAGACGGTTGGAGAGTCAACACACTATCATCTTGTCTATCTTTGGTATATAGATACTCTTATTTTGTTCAATGGCATGTATAGGCCTTTTGTTATTTTGTTATATGTGTCATTTGATTAGCCAATATGAAGGCTTATAAAAGTATACATATTCACTTGTATATGGCCATGGAAATTGGCTCATGTTGGTGTAGGTTATGACCTACCAAATTGTGCATGTTATGTTCCAATGTTCTTGTGATGATTATATATAGTGTATTACAATTAGTCATATGTAGCATGACCAAATCACATGGGGTGGTTAGGCCACAATTTTGGCAATGAGTTAAGATAACGAGCCAATCTTAATTGAGTTACAAGTCATGTAAATCCTTAATATAAAGGGGACAGCCTAGCATGTATAAAAACTGATGATATGAGGTTTACATGCAATGAGGTATATTAGGGCCATTTAAGAGTATAATTAGACCATGTTAAGTGTTATTGAAAACTATAAGTGGATATGGTTATTAGAGGGTGACCTAAGGCTTGGAAAATAGCCTAACAAGGTCCACACAAGTGGACACACGGGCGTGTGTCTAGGCTGTGTGTGACACATAGACCGCCCCATGGGTGTGTGGAATGGCCGTGTGTCCCCTGCACCTAAAAATATTAAGTTAGAATGCATGGTAGTAAACACACGGGTAGAGACATGGCCGGGTGTCTCAACCGTGTGGAAGACACGGCCTAGAACATGAGCGTGTGTCTTGGCTATGTGCCCCTAAATGCATGTTGACATCATAAACAAAATGCTCAAGTTTTTGGACATGGGCGACCATACGGGTGTGTCTAGACTGTGTGAAGGACATGGGCCAGGGACAAGGGCGTGTGCTTGGCCATGTGAAAACCCCTGTAGGTTCGAAATGGAAAGTAAATTCAATTAATTCCATACAGGTAGGGGACACGGACATGTCCCAAAGCACACGGGCGTGTGCATTGCCTCTAAACGGGCGTGTAAGGCTTAACTTAGAAAATTTTTCAAGAACTTTCTCAGGTTCTCGGTTTAGTCTCGGACCTTTCTCAATATATGTTTTGGGCCCCATAGGCTCATATTAGGGACACTAAGATGTTGTTTCATTGGGTTCAAATTGGAACGAAATTTTTATAACCCATAATTCTCGAAAATGTTCGAGTACATGTCTGGTAACGCCTCTTACTTGGTGCCGGTCTCGGGTACAAGTAAGGGGTGTTACAGGCACCTTATTAATTTTCCAAATTCTTTATTAGCAAAGGTCTTAAAAGCCAAATATTATCCAAATTCAGACTTTATCAATGCACAGTTAGGGAATTTACCTTTACTTACTGGAAAAGCGTGTGGGCAACAAAACGGTTACTGTAAGACTGCCTATATTGGCGAGTTGGTAGGGGAAATCAAATATATGTTTGGGATGATCGGTGGGTACCGAGAGTTGATACAGATAGAATCAATGATAATTCCAATAATATAGAAATAGAGTTAGTTTCGAACCTAATTGATGCTTCAACAAGCAAATGGAGGATTGATCTAATAGTTAATACCTTTCAAGCGGACACAGTACAAAAGATTCTGCAAATTCCTTTGGCAGAAGATGAACATGATGATTTTCAAGTCTGGCGAGGAGAACATTCTGGCTAATTTTCAGTTAGAAGTGCCTACAAACTATTACAAGAGGCTAATATGGATCCTAATGCTTATTTAATATAAGCCGAAGCAAAAAATTTCTACAGAAAGCTATGGAATTTAGATCTCCCTTCAACAATTGCTATCACTATATAGCGTATTTCCTGGAACTTTATTCATACTCTAGCAAATCTCAAATAAAAAGAGTGGCTGCAAATATTTCCTATCCTCGGTGTCAAAATGCAAAAGAAGATAACAACCACGTTTTCTGACAATGCCCTACAATAATAGAGACATGATAGAATTTAAATCTCTCATGGGTCATTAATATTAATATTCAAGGTTTGTGGGAATGGCTTACCTGGGTTTTCACCATGGGTAACAGCAAACAATGCCGACTGTTTTGCTGTGATGTTTGGACAATCTGGAGTTTAAGAAATCAGTTAGTTCACAAGGGGAAAATAATGATAGGAAGAGATTTATCGAACAGACTCCAAAGTTATATAGCAGAGATCAATGGGTTGGAGGAAAAATCACTTACTTCAGATGGTGGTAGAAGACAGAGACGGGAAGAAAGGAAAGCGAGAGTAGCTATTTATTTTAATGCAGCTTTCGATGGAAAATACTCCAGATCGGCCTCAGGTCTAGTGGTTTGGAGGGAGATGGGTGAGTTTTTAGCCTAAAAAATAGTCCTCCATTTCACAATATCGTCTTCGTTCATGGCAGAGGCACATGCAGGGTTACAAGCAGTGAAGTTAGAGAACTCATTGGGTTTTCAATTAGTAGACGTTTTAGGGGATTCAAGAACGCTCATAAAGAAAAGTAATTCAACAGCGATAAACAAATCAGTTATAAGGGAGATTATCTGAGACATTCAAAGCAAAAAACAACATTTCTAAGAAATCAATTTCCAGTTTGTTCAAAAATCAGGAAATGGTTATGCCCATGAACTTGCAAAAAAAGCATTAAGAAAAATAGAGAAAAAGTACCTGGAGGGAGCAGATATCGTCCACCTTCAATGCGAACAGTAGGAGAGATGGCTAAGACACCTAAATTAAAGAGTCTCTATAAAAGATCTGCAAAGATAAGGATAGCATAAATGAAAGTGATAATACTTTAGAATGACATTTTTATGTATTAATTACACATTTATTTGGAGTATGATCCTACTAATTTGAGCTATTTATGGTCTTTTATCTTGTAGGGACTAAATTGAAGGAAAAAGGAAATTTGGGGGAAAAAAGCGTGAATTTAAAGATAAAATGGGCCAACATGCGAAGTAGGAAGGAAGTGGTGCCAAAAATGCAAAGTGTGGAAGAGTTGGGAGCAAAAGTGCAAAGAAGTGATTTTATAAACACAAAACTCTATTTAATTTTTAATTATATTAGGATAATTGTTAAAGATTATTATTTAGATTTAATTTTAGCTTTTATCTTCATTTATCTTTAATTATCTTTATTTATTTATATTTATCTTTTAGAATTTAATTAAGAATAGACTAGATTTCCTAGTATTATAAATAGGGGATGGAGTGACATAGATTTCATTTATCTTTTCTGTAAACACTCCCTCTCCCAAAAAGCTTAGTCTTATTTCCCTTCATATTATTCAACAAAAATTCCATTTTCATTATATTTATTTTGCCCCAAAAGTATGAGCCACTAAATTTATCTAGCCAAAGGTTATCAAAATTCCCCAAAAATGGTTCATGAGGCTTAGAATCCGCGCTTAGCCTTCTCAACAAGTATTCATTGCTTCTCTGCACTACGGGACTGATGCTTCCGTCCATGTCCCTTCAAAAGTGATCTTTTCACCTTGTGCAAAGGAGGCCGCTTTGTATGTTTTGAGAAAGTTGCACAATCGGTTTATTAGCTTACTGCATTAGAGGTTGGCAAGCCCAAGAGACAAAATGGCGTGGCATTCGCCATTGAGAAGTGATGATCTAGCATAAGATGGTCCCACAAAAGCGATTGTTGGCTAGAGTCAGGTTCCTCTAAATAGTAAGTCTAAAATCTTAGAGCTGGTGGTCGTAGGCATCCTCTTCCACTATAACTAGCTTATTTTGTTTAAGAATGATAACCTAAAAGCCGAGGATTGAACCCAAGGCGGATCGAGACAACAGGAGGCTAGAATCTCTCCATAATAAAAAACTCTCTCTTACTCAACTCTGTCTTTCGTTACAATTTTAATTTTAATTTTCGTAACTTCAAATCAATTAAACTTTGAATTCTGTTTTTTAATTTTTTTCCAGGTACGCAAGTTTTCTTGGGTACGACTCTGTCTGGGGTTTCGAGGAACAGGAACTTATGCAAATCCAGTCCTTGAGGATTTGACCTTATTTTCCTTATACTATTATTTTCATTATTTTATTGGGATCGGATATATTTGCTTCTATCAACGATCGCATCAAATTTTGGTGCCGTTGCAGGGGACTAGTAACGTACTGATCTCATTTCTTTGTTTCTTATGACCAAATCTACTCCAAATATTCTTGCGTTTGATTCAGAAATAGAGAAGACTGCGAGAACCATACTCAAACACTTGAAAGTGAAAAAGTAGAAGTCGATTCACAAGAATAAGTGCTTAACGCTAGGGTTAACGAAAACCTGAATCTAGCACATTAAGCAATGGCTCAAACGATTTGGCAACTAGCCGAAGCTTCGGCAGAACAATCGCCATTGTGCATAGCGTATCTTACTATAGATATTGATTTTAAACTGAAGTCAAGATTAATCCAATTACTTCCAACTTTTCGTGGGTTGCAAAATGAAAATCCCCACAAACATCTGAAAAAGTTTCATATGATTTGTCTTAGCATGAAACCTCAAGATGTAACTGAGGACCAAATCAAATTGCATGCTTTTCCTTTTTCCTTAGCAGATTCTACTAGGGAATGGTTGTTTTATCTTTCCCCTGGATTTATTATAACTTGGGCTGATCTTTCTCGTTTTGTTTCTCAACAGGTTTTTTTCAGCATCACGTGCAACTAGGTTAAGAAGGGAGATAGTTGGGATAAGGCAAAAAGAATCAGAGTCTCTTTATGACTATTGGGAGCTATTTAAGATGTTGTGTGCAAGTTGCCCACAACATGGTATTACGGAACAGTCTCTGCTCCAATTCTTTTATGAAGGTTTAAACCCCATAGAGATGAATATGGTGGATGCCGCCAGTAGAGGAGCGTTGGTCAATATGACTCCCCAACAAGCAAAGGACTTGATATCTACTATGGCTGCAAATACTCAGCAATTTCAAGCCAATCCTGAGCCCCCTAGAAGGGTTCACTAGCTAAGCATTTCAACCTTAGAAGATAAAGTTGATAGACTTACTAATATTGTGAATTCTTTTGTTACAGAAAAAGAAAAACCAACCTGACTAGCGGAATATGTGCGACACCTAAACATACAACTGATGCATGTCCTAGTTTGTATGATGATACTATGACTCATTTAGATGTTGTGAGAAACTTTTCTAGGCCACCACAAAAGCGACATGACCCCTACGCTGATACCTACAACACAGGATGGAAAGACCATCCTAACGTGAGTTATGGGGCAAACCTGCAATATAACCAGCCATACCAAAACTAGTTTCCACAGTAGCTGCGAGATTCAGGTACCTCTCTAGAAACCATGGTCAATAAATTAGCAGCTAATGCCCTTAATTTCCAATAGTAAACTCTTAATTTCCAAAAACAAAGGAGTTTCAACAGAAAACCGAGGTGTCTACAAGAGAATTGACCACATCAATTGAGAAAATGAATTCTCAAGGGAAGCTATCGTCACAAACGAAACCTAATTCAAGACAACACACAAATGCAGTGACATTGCGAAGTGGAAAAGTATTGGAACCAATTCCTGGCAGAAATCTTGGCCAAGATCCTACCCAAGAAAAGCACGAGAATGATGAATAGGTCTGAACGAAACCTCCATTGTCCATAATTCAACCTCTATTCCCAGGACGATTGAACTAATGTCGGAAAGGTAGAGAGGACAAGGAGATCATCGAAACATTCAGAAATGTTGAGATCAACATACCACTATTGGATGCCATCAAACAAATTTCGTGATATACCAAGTTCCTTAAAAAGTTCTGCACCAACAAGCAAAAATTAACTGGTAATGAAAGGGTAAGCGTTGGTGAGAATGAATCCACATTGTTACAGCGGAGGAAGCCAGCAAAATGCAAAGATAGGGGCATGTTTGCAATACCATGCAAAATAGGTCACTTAGGAATTAAAAAGCTATGTGTGATTTAAGGGCCTCCATAAATGTCATGCATTTTTCTATTTATAAATCACTTAACGTGGATTTTTTGACGAAAATAGGTGGTGTTATCATTCAGTTAGCAGACAGGTCTAGTGTGCATCCTGAAAGAGTCCTCGAGGACGTATAGTGAAAGTCAATGGACTTATATTCCCTGCAAACTTTTATATAATAAAAATAGAAGAGGATAATGTTCCTAGGTCTTCAGACATCTTGTTAGGATGACCTTTCCTTAGTACTGCAAATACTAAGATTGACGTGCCTAGTAAAACCCTCATGATGGAGTTTGATGGGGAGATTGTGAAGTTTAATGTTTACGATGCTATTAGTCACCCAATTGAAATCTTGAACGTAAACCGTGTCGACATAATTGACTCATTAGTAGAAAAAACTTTTGAGTCATCTTATGGAGATAAATCTAAAATGATGTTTGATGATTTTGAATCTATTAATAAATTATTGGCTCCTATGGATACTAAACTTCAACCTTCTGTTGCGCAGGCACCATATCATAAATTAAAACCACTTCCCGAGCAACTCAAGCGTGCATTTTTGGAGAATGATGATACCATTGTCGACTTAAAATGGATTAACCCCTTGACAGGCACACATAAGATTTTCTTGGAGAAAAATACGAAACCAAAGAAAGAGGCACAAGGAAGATTGAACCTAAATATGGTGAATGTGGTAAAAAATGAGAATTTTCAAGCTCATACGAATGAAAGGATTCAGTTCGAACAACCTCAATAGTAGTTGAGACGTCAAGCTAGCAACGTTAAACAAGCGCTTGTTGAGAGGCAACCCAATTTTTATTTTTCTTTATTTTTATTTTATTATTCATTATTTATTATTTTATTTTATTTTATTATTTATTATTTATTATTTTATTTTATTTTATTTGGATATCAATAAATTTCTATTCTTTTGTCTAGGTAAACTGGTGAGGAAAAAAACTTAGGAATTGGCATACTTCCACAAGCATCCCTTATTCTATCCTTATTCTAAGTAAGAATAGCACATCCCTACTTAATACTTACCCAAAACCTATATCCAAACACCCACCCTACAACCAAACACCCTTTATTCTACACCTTCAAACCTTAAATTTTCCTCATTTTCACCTAAATAACCCTCTAACCGCAATCCCTCTTCTCCCTCACCCCCACCACCATGGTTAAGACTAGAAGTTGTGCCACCGCCGAACCTTCCTTCGCAGTCAACAGCATCTGGCGTCGATTCTCGGCACCCCAACACGTCAACTTAGCCAACAAACGCCTTCCCCTCCTTCATCTCCTCCTCGCGACACTGAACCTTGTTCTCATTGCAACTATGAATGAATGACAGTGACTACATGGGGAGTTTTTCTAAAACCTTTTTCTTTCTCATATTTGTTTTCCTTTTTCTATCACATCGAGGACAATGTGTTTTAAGTAGTGGGGAGGCATTCTTCATTAATGGGTACTAGCTGTTGACAGTGACTGGATTAGGTTTCTCATTTCTTTATTTAGTTTTATTTTTTATTTTATTCGTTTTATCTTGGGCCATTTACTCTTTTTTGGGGTTGTTTCTCCTTTTTTATTAGTTTCTCTTTTCTTAGGTCTTAGTTTCAAAGTTCTACAGAAACTCTTCCCCATTATATTATTTGATTCTGATCAATAAAATCCAGTCAAATTATTCAAAAAAAAAAGAATGAGACCTAACTTTTCCAAATTCACTAAAATTTATTAATTAAACTAATTGTATTTTGTATTCTATTACTTTTATATTTTGTATATTATTAAATTCCACTCAAAACATAATTTAGTAATTTAACCTAAAAAATCATATTTTATTTACATCATTAAATTATAATTAATTCTTATACCTCTCACACATACATATATTATCCCTTAAAAAAATTTAAATCCCTAATCTAAGCTTTAACTAGCAACATAATATCAATCAATCACTTTATCTCTTTGAATTGATATTTGTGCACTTTTATCTATTATTCAATTAATCCTTCTAGGTTTTGTTTAGTGAAATTAATTTTTGGTGTTGATTTGTCGTAATATAATACATAGTGATTAGCTAACTAGACTTTTTTAGTGGCATGCATTGTTATTGTTAGTCACATTATCGTTCGATCTCTGGAATACTTGAAAGTGTCTTATTGTAACACTTAAAAATATTACAACTTATTTGTCACACTTGTGGTCAAACCACTTTAATTTATGATACTTTGTGCTAATTCTTTGCTTCACATTTGTACGCCGTGGTGCAGTCACCATCCACTGCCCAAGACCTCTTAGCCTACTAGTGATAGGCTTACTATTCAGATGTTCTCTTGGCTTGCCACATGTCTTAACTCGAATGGGATATAACACTACTTTATCATCAGAGTCAGAATACCAACACTACAACAAAATATGTTTTTAGCGGCGCTTTTTTAGGCCTTTAGCGGCATTTTTTAGCGCCGCTAAAAGAATTTGCGGCGCTTTGAGAAGCGTCGCAAAAAACGCCGCTAATGACAGCGTCTCTAACTTTAGCGGCGCTTTCCCACAAACGCCGCTAAAGGTCATGACCTTTAGCGGCGCTTTTCCCACAAACGCCGCTAAAGACGATGAACTTTAGCGACGCTTTTCCGACAAACGCCGCTAAAGACTCTGACCTTTAGCGACGCTTTTCCCAAAAACGCCGCTAAAGACCACAACCTTTAGCGACGCTTAAAAAATAAACGCCACAATGAAGATGAGTTTTAGCGGCGCTTTTTAACAAACGCCGCTAAAACATGGCTTTTGAAAAAATATTTTAATTAAATAATATTTATTTGTATGATAATTATTATATTATGTTTTGTTTTGTTTCTTTTTTAAGGATAAAAATATTAATTAAATTAAAATTTCTATTAAAATTTTAACTTTAAAGCTAAATATATATTTCCATGTAAGAGGAATATAAATTCGTACCGATTTCAAATATTTCCTATAAAAACCTGTCATGACAGTGATATATATTGCATGCTTGATAATATATCAACCATCACAACCACATATATTTCAAGACAATTCACAATTCTTAAACACCCATTCTCACAGAAAAATTTGCTAAGTATGACAGGCTTCAGATTGTTGAGAAAAATCAATACAAAGATTTATAACCTCAAGCTATCAAACAATTCCATTCATCTAAAGACATCCTTCTTAGAAAATTTATAAGCACTATGTCATACTCATTTATCAGCTATTAAAAAATTAACGGCATGTATGACCTTGCAATTCAATTAATCACCACATTTCGTCCAGCAAGCACTTTATTGGCTTTCTATAAAATTTAAGATTCTTAGACTATCCCCAGAAATTATCAGTCTAGATTTTCAACACCACATTTAAAAGGGAAAAACAAAGATAATCCGTTTTTAATGACTTTTCCATAATTAGTGACTACAAAATATGCTACTCAAAACAATAACATTTGAACATGCTAATCAAAATTCTAGACCGCTAGACACAACATAAAAAACCTCTTGATAATTTAAGCCACGAGTTGCATGCATAAGATTTTGGTGGACAAAAATACCAAGCCGAGGAACAGCAAAACCAATTTCACTCTTCCATGGGCTGATTCTCTTCTGTCTGTGCTTGGGACACATTGTCTTTGATTTTTGGAAGACAAAGAGATGAATCTTGTGCAAGTGCGAGCGGAGCTTTGACCAAGTGAATGCCCAGCTCCAATTGCTTCCTTGCTTCTTTCTGCCTCTGGACTTTGCCTGTCTTAAGCCTGGAAAAAGATTTAAAAATGGAAGGGTTATTATTTACTAAAGTGCATGTTATAATATCTTTCAATGGGAACTGAAAGCACCACAAACCAACCTGTTTTTGATGTGGTCAGATGCCCTGTCTGATCTGATTTTATCAATCTTTTTAATGGCCTTCAGAGTATTCTCTGCAAGGTTTCTATCATATCTCTCCGGCCTATTACGTTTTCTCTCAAACTCAAATGTTGAATCCTGGTGCAAAAAGAAAAGAAATAGAAATCATGCAGTGTTTTGGTATAAGCATTGTAATAATGCAATAAAAAGTCCAAAATCAATGCCTTAGGTCTATCACCTGTGTCATGTCCTTTCCATGCAAACGCCTATAGGCCTTGGTCCATTTTACTTTACGGGGATTCCTCTTCATCTTGAAGTTCTTGTGGCATTTCGATCTACAGAAATGGAAAATCTGCAAATGTTTGGACCATCAGAAATTAAAATCAATGCAAACAGCACGAATGACATGTAGGGAACATAGTACTATAAATTATTTTAATTGATGCCCTCAATCTAGCATAAATGTTGCTGAAAACTGCATGTATCTGAACACTGCCAAGCATAAACACATACCAAGTATCAAATTTTAGGCCACTACATAGAGAAATGCAACAAAAAAGAAAAATACTGCAACGAGAGTAACTAAAAAATGGATGAGAAAGACAGAAAGGCGACTTCTGGACAAACCAAAGGCCAACTCCATAGAATCAAACCAAATGTGTAGCATGATAAGCCAATATGGATAATAACTAAATAGAAACAAACAAAAGCGAAGAACCTTTAAGAGCAATAAAGTAATATAACCTTTGAATACATGTAAAAGTAAGAAAGAAACTCCTACCTTGGCATCGTTGCGAACAAATTGAATACCATGCCCCGGATATACAGTGGAGGAACAAAACCAGCACTTCTCTAATCTCATTCTTCTTAAATTAACTAACAAAACACAATTTCCTAAACAGAAAATAACATTGACAATATCAGAAATCATTTCATAAAGAGACTAATTAGCAAAATTTAAGGGGGTATCACAATCTTAAATTGCATAAGTTGACATTAGCATGAAAAGAGAATCATGTATAACCTGAAGCATATGATACTTCCGTATATTCAATTCATCAGGTTTTCAAGTTTATTCGTCAGAAATTATCAAGCATAGACGAGACATAAAAACCCTAATAAAGAAATTCCACCTAATTATTTTACCCAAGTGAAATATTATAGACGGTGAAGTATTAAACCATTCCAGGTACCATAAAATAGAAATAGGAGTCATTTCTTACCGCAAACTAGCTACAATAGCCAACACACAATCCCTTCTAGCTCCTATATAAATAAATAATCATTAATCCTATTCACTGCATCCCAATCTGACAAGCTTAGAGTAGTCAATAAACCAATTATTCATTAATGTATAATAACAAAAGAATCGAACATTTGGTCTCTATAATGCAAATTAAATGACAGCTTTAGATGAAATTAAAATAGGAGATACACTGTAGAACATACAAAGATAAGGAAAAGAGTAGCAAATTATTTCTTACATGCATTGTAAACATGTTTGCGCCGTAAAGGTGGAGCACCTACTCACCATGTACTGACCAAACTTCTCTTTGATTGCAGGCAAATTAGCACCACCACCATTACCTAGCTCAATCTACTAGTTAACAATTATAAAAAAATTTTTCTACTAGTTAACAATTATAAATTTATAATTTTTTTCTCATCAAAAATCTTTTACCAAATTTTCTTATATTTTCTCATCAACCAAACACCCAAAATACAGAAATATTATTAACTCATGTTAACAATAAATGCGTTAACGATTAGAAATAGTATTCTTCATTTGGAAGCCAATGAAGCTACAGAAGGATGAATCATTAATTTGTAACGAAAACTGCATGGAACAGTGGCTAGGACAAAAAGGAATACAGATTTGAACTTAAAAACTGCATAAACTATATCAATGTAGGCATAAGTAGAAGGATGTTCTGGTTTTGCTTGTTTAGACTAGTTGAAATTTGAAATTCTTTATCTTTTCCCTCGGTATAAAGATGATATACTTTTACATGTATTTCTTACATGAACGGCACTAGTGGTATTTGAAAATTTGAATAGCAGCAACAATTCTTCAACAGTTATAGAAAATGGCAAAAGAAATATATATGCTAGAGAAGCATTGCAGTGGCAAAAGAACTATGCAAGGTAACACTGCTCCAAATAAGAGATCCCTAATTTTGAAGAAAAAGTTTGATAAACCAAAAGCAACAGCTTCAAACTGTTTCAGTTGTTTCAGTTGTTAAAGGCACCATGGACTTGCTCAAATTTTGCCAGTAAGTATAACTCAGTATATCTAAATGACAAATAACAAGAAACCTACCTAGAACCAGCTGATCGAAGAGACTGAGAAAGGGTGTATAAAAGTTGTGTCCAACACTCTTCAGCATCCTGTAAAAGACCCCAAATTACATATCAGAATATAAACAAATCTGGGAAGAACAATTACAAAAGAAAATGATAAAAGTTTGGGAAGAACAAAATAAGAATTGAATTTCATCATTTTTATTAAATAACGATAGATATGTACCAAAAGAAAACCAACAGTTCCATATTTACCATACAACCTGCTACGATGTCTGGTAAAAAAATATATGAATTAATCATAAATAATTCAATCTCACGGGCAACCATTAAACCTTACCACTAAGCCACCCTGATTAAACTTGTTTTCCATCCAAAGATCACAATGCAATGAATCAAATAATAATAATAATAAATGAATCCCTCAAGTTTTGTTCTCAGTGGAAATAATAATAAATAGAAGCAAAATTAGCCGATAAACACATGAAACACATTAAAAAAGTGAAGCTAAAACAATTGATAAACCAAACTTTGTGAGATAAACATGTAAAAAGCAGATAAAAGAAAATTTGTGAGATAAACATATAAAAAACAGATAAAGTTTGTAACCCAAATTAAACAATTAAATATACCTGATTTCCTCTGTCTTTTTTTTTTCTAAATAAATAGAATGGTAAACCATGGTTGAATTCTTTTTCATTGAAATGGAAGGGAAGGAATTGAGCAAGTAGTATTGGAAACAATTGAAAGAGACACATTTTCTAAACTGTCATTCAAAATTTCAGTCATGGCTGCTGTTATTGCCTCGGCTTGCTTCGAAGGCAGACCTTCCGCCTCTGATCTCCTAACCTATAAGTATAAGCACCATGTCTTCAGATATTTTCAAGATTCCAAAAATCAAACAAAAGTACAGTTTCTAAAACAAAAGAAGGAATCATTGTAATTTACCAAAGCTAAAGTGTCGATGAGAAACAATCGCTTTCCATTAGATTTAACGAGCTGAGAACAGTGCATCCGCTGTGAAAATAGAGTGGGAGAAGCTAACAATCGAATCGCAGAGGAAGGAATCGCAGCGCGTCGTTCTGCTCCTCCAATTTTTTTTCGATTGGGATTTTGTGAACAAATCAGCGCGAATTTGGGATTTTTTAGTTTTTGGGTTTTAGGGGGAAATTTGGGGAAAAAAAGCAGCGCCAATTTTTGTTAAGCAATATAAATTTTGTGGCGTTTTAAAAAAAACGCCGTTATTGCGTTTAGAATAAATATTAGTATTTGTGGCGCTTTTTCAAAAACGCCACTAAAAATAGAGCATTTGTGGCGCTTTTTCAAAAACGCCACTAAAGCCTCAAAAACTCAATAAAACGACGTCGTTGGGCCTAGTTTTTTTGCGGCGCTTTTCTAAAAACGCCACTAATGCTCATTTTTAGCGGCGTTTTCCGAAAAGCGCCGCTAATGCTTATTTTTAGTGATTTTATTTATTTATTTGTTAAAATTTTTTTATTTTATTTGTTAAAAATTATTAGTTAAGTGATTTTATTTATTTATTAATTTTTTTAAATCTAATATTTAAATATATCAAATGGTTTAGATTAAAAATTTTTAAATATAAAAGCATTAATTGATTGTATAAAATTTCATCATTTAACAAATCTCAAATAAACCTTAAATCCTAAACCATTTAACAAATCTCTTAAATAATTTAAACTATAATCATAATTTTAATATATTAAAATTAATATTATCTCTTTCACAATTATATAAGAAATTATTTAATATATAAATTAAAAAATACTAATTAATCTAAACCCTAAACCCCTATCCCCTAAACCATAAATCACAAAATATAAACTCTAAAACCCTAAATCCCTAACCCCTAAACTTTAAATCCCAACCCTTAAACAATAAACCATAAACTGTAATTCTTAAACCCATAATCCATAAACCTTAAAATAATAACTCTTAAACTTTAAACCCTACACCATATACCCTAAACTATAATCATAATTAATTTAATATTTTAAAATTAATACTATCTCTTTTACGATTATATAAATTAAAAAACAATCAATCATGTACCAAGAACACTATAATCATTATTTTAATATATTAAATTATTTAATATATAAATTATTTATAAAGAATTTAAACTATAATCATAATTTTAATATATCAATTTAATATTATCTCTTTTACAATTATATAAGAAATTATTTAATATATAAATTTAAAAAACTAATTAATCTAAACCCTAAATCCTAAACCCCTAACTCTTAACTCTCAACCCCTAAACCTTAAACCCCAACCCTTAATCTATAACCTTAAACCATAAACCGCAACCCTTAAACCCTAAATCTTAAACCATAAACTGTAAACTATAACCCCTAAACTCATAATCCATAAACCTTAAAATAGTAACTCCTAAACCTTAAACTCTAAATCATATACCCTAAACCAAAAACCTTAAAACTATGGAGATAATTAATTCAATTTTTTTAAAATTAATACTATATCTTACGATTATATAAGAAATTATTTAATATGTAAATAAAAAACACTCAGTAATGTACCCAAAAACTTTAAAATTATTTTAAAATAATAGTATTTTAAATTTTCCATTTTTAACAAATATTTTTCTATTTTTTTATTTCAAATTATTTCTAAGTGTCATTATTTCAAATTTATCCATTTTTAACAAATATTCAATTAAAAATAAATAGAATTTTAATTAATATAAATAAACAAATTAAATAGTAATTAGACAAATAAAATGTTTTTGCGGCGCTTTTCAAAAAACGCCGCTAAAGACCAGAGCATTAGCGGCGCTTTTCCAAAAACGCTGCTAAAGACCTGAGCTTTAGCGGCACTTTTCCAGAAATGCCGCTAAAGACCAGAGCATTAGCGGCGCTTCTCCAAAAACGCTGCTAAAGACCAGAGCATTAGCGGCGCTTTTATAAAAACGCCGGTAAAGCCCCGAAAGGTCAATCTTTAGCGGCGTTTTATTTAAAGCGCCACTAATGCTCGATTTTTAGCGGCGTTTTTTTACCAAACGCCACTAAAAATGCCGCTAAAAGCCTGTTTTGGTGTAGTGCAAGCTTACATGTTGTCAACACTCTTTCAGCGCTCAACCTTTATACTCTCTTCTCCACTACTCTCTATAACTTCCAACTCTCCACCTCAATTAGATGAACCAACCTTCATAACAATCACTCTCCTTTCCTCTCTACTCCTCCCTTATTATACACAATATCAAAAAGTTTACATACTAAACATTTGGGTAAATTTTATTTAATATTATGATGTTCCCTTCTTGATAAAAAGGAAAATGAAACGTGAAAAAGTTTGGCACATTAAATGTTTTAAAGTGAATTTCTTTACAATAGACAGAAAAAGGAAAATTGTAAATTTTATAGTTTAAGCCAAGAAAATGCCATGAAACATCATATTTTTACTAAAATTGATTTTTTTTGTTGATAGATTTTTATTAAAAGTCAAGATTGTACAACCCATTCCCTGTGGATAAGAAATATGTATTATACATTTTCATCAAAGTGACCATCATACTCAGAGAAATTTTATTAAACATGTAAACCAAAAAGTAATTGATAGGTAAAAATTTTGTTAAACATGTAAACAGATAATGCTAAAGAGAGGTGAAAGCAGTTATAACTCTCTTGGCTTCATCACGTATACAGGAAAGGTTGGTCTTTATCTCCTTACAAAGCCTGCCTTCAACAAGACGAATAGGCAACCACAGCTTGGGCTTTACATCAACCAAATACGAAAGTGTTGTGTGGGAGGATTCTTCACCACCAATTACTTCATGATTGTCTTCATTTTTTGTTTTACTAAACTGCACAATCCCGTTCTTAGGAAAGTTTTACTCCAATGGAAATGCAATTAGATGATGGAATTAGTATGTTGTTACCTGTTCAAGCAACCATGTTCCTTCAAACTGTGTGAAGTCACCTTCAACCATCTTGAATTGAATTTCACGTTTTTTACCATGAGGCAAAATCTCAACATCTTTCTCATAACAATCTAAAACTCCCTTAGCATTGAATTTCAAACCCAATGGCAAGTTTTGCTGTCCAATCTGTTGAAACCAATGTGATTAACCACACCACTTTTCAATCCATCAACAATTAGATTTAAACAACACAGTTAGTTTGAGTGTAAGGGACATATATCATCACTACCCACCCTCATGTACCACTATTGTCTTCAAATTTAAATATGACTGTTAACATAAATCGACCTACAATTGTATGAATGAAATCAAGCCTTTTTTAACTCAAACCAATTTTCGTTTCCTTATATGTATTGGGTTAGGCAAGACAAGTTGATCCTACATGCCATTGTCGCCTCTGTCTCCCAATATATCATTCCTATTACTGCAGTAGCCACAACATCACTTTCAAATACTTTTGCTAATAAAACACGGTTCAGAATATTTCTTAAAAAAAAAACTGATTATGGTAAGACAATAAAAAGTGGAAAGGGATAAATAATTAACCTGAAAAAGTCGAGCAAACTTGTCATTTTTTTCAACAACTTTGCTGACAGCAAGACCCGGAATAAGATCAGCCAACTTCTCGTAGTCAGTCAAAATGTCCCAAACAGTATCAAGGCTGGCTTCAATTCCAATTTTGGACCGAATTCTACGACAGTTCCCTCCAAGCTTTTTTATCTCAATGAAGACACCGTCTTCACACAACGATTCTTCCTTCTCATCTGACAGAACATAACCACCACCACCACCATCATCATTTGTGTTGGATGATGTACATATTCAAACCATCGATGCAGTATGTAGAAATGAAAGCATATAATATATATATTCACCTTGAATGATGATGGCTCTCCCGTCATAGTGGAGAGACATGGTCGGTTACCGTCGATCTATCTATTTATCTTCAACTGTGCATTTTCAATAAATAAATTATGAACCAAATATATACTAATATTATCCTAAGCTTAAAACGTATAACAATATAGCATTACTTGGAAGTTATACCTTCCTTGATGGAAGTCTGATATTTGGGGTAATTCGAGGGATAGCTTTTCTGAGGATTTAAGTAATAGTAATACATACTCTATTTTAAGCTACGCCTAATATTTCTTATTTTAAAAATTAAAGTTGATGCATATAGTTAGATTAAACGATCAAAAGGAATCATGTTGGATCTGCATCTGATTTTATACATTAAAATATGTAAGTTGAAACATGGGGATTTTACATGATCACGTGCTGCATTTATCAACTACTTTTTTCTTTTCCAACGCATCTGCATCTCAGGGTTTTACTATCCTCGTTGATATTATTTAAAGGAAATGGTTTTTTGCTTCAAAATTATTTGACTCCCAAGTCACAGGAAATTAAGATGTAAGTCCGGCCCAAAACCAAAAAAAATAAATAAACAAAATAAAAACTAAAATAAAGACCAAGTCCATTTACAAGATAATGGCCCAAATACAAAAAAAAACTCAAGGCCCAAAATATATAACCTGACCCTAAAACCCAATAATCCAAGCCCAATAAGCCCATAACCTAAACTTTTTTTTAGAAAGCAACCCTCATGTCAGGTGCTCGCCACCCGAGGCCTAACGCGCCTCTGCCACCATTGCATCAAAATGATAAAGGTGCACTTCCCGTCGTCACCATTGACCGCGCACCACTACCTGCAAAAAAAACGAAAGAGGACAAAAACAAAGTAGCAAAAACAACAAGAAAATACAAAAAAAATGTAATAAACACTACGTAATATATGGCTATAAAAGCCATAGAAACAGATTGTATTAAAGGAGATTTTTTGGAAATAGAAATCGGATACGAACATTTAAAAAAAAAGTGATTTACTCTATTTTATTTTTAGATTCGAAGCAAATAAAAAATAATATAAATAAAATATATTCACCTGCCACTTTGTGTTGCGCCACCATCGAGGATCTCTTACGATCACGAGAGCCACTGAACCCATTAGGGTGTCATTTGGGCTTCGATAAAGGGGATATGAAAGGGTGTACAGCAAAAAAGGGCGAAAGCTGAAATTTTTTCGTTCTTTTTTTTTATTTTTTAAGGCGTTTTCCTTTAGATCCGAACTCTAGGGTTAAAAGGGGGCAAAAAAAAGAGGTTTTTTTGGACTCCGGCCACCGGAGGCGACGGTTGCCATCGCCGATGACCGGTGGCCATAGCGGGCTCCCGGCAACCCAGTGGTTGGACCTTGGGCTGTGTTTAGAGAAAAAAGAGTAAGGAAGGGATTTTTTTTAAAAAAAAACGCGGAGGAAATGATTTTTTTTTACAGAATTTTTTTACTTTTATAGGCCTCTGAAATGGTGCTGTTTTGGGATTGGTTTCAAACGCCCAAAACGACATCATTTTGACGCGACCCAGAACCCGACCCAATTGCTTAGTAGGATCCGATTGTTTTCGTGGAACAGTCTATTTTTTCCTTGGGTCTTCTGCTTTTTCAACTTGTTTTAATTTAGTCTTGTTTTATTTTTTATTTTGCCGTTTAATTCTGTTTTATTTCATTTTGGTCCATAAGTCATGTTTTCTTGTCCCATTTTTAGTAATTTTTATATTTCCGATATCGTAATAGTTTAATTTAGCTATCTCAGGAATTAATTTGTAAAGAAATCAAAGTACTAGGGTTTTCCCATGGATGAGTATGCATGAATTATGAAGTTTTATGGTAAAAAATGAAGGTTGTTGATAGATAAACAACTTTTGTAAAGTAAATTTGATGAAATTATGATTTAAGGGCTAAATTGTAAAGATGTAAATTCACAAAAAAATTCTAAATTTTATGAAATACATGGGCTATTATTGTGATATATGAAATTCAGCTAGGCTTGGAATAAGGATTAAATTGCATAAATTTCATTTTTTGAGCCTAGGGACGAAATCGTAATTAAATAAAAGTATAGGGGTAAAATAATAATTTTACTTAAGAAGTGAATTGGATTGAATTGAATATGAATTGTATTAAATTGAGCTAAATTTAATCTTATAGATCCGGATAAACCAAATACGGAATTGGATCGAGGAAAAGAAAAAGTATCGGATTAGTAGATTACAATTCACGAACACTTGTCAAAGTAAGTTCATGTAACTAAATTGTGAATATTTATATGTTTGAATTGAATGTTGTAAGTTGTATATTTGAATTGTGTAATTGTTATTTACAAAAATTGATTACATATCTGACAAAGCCTGATAAATGTTAAGTTTCGTTTGAATATATGAAACTTCAAAGGATACAGGGCTCCCGAATTGGTTGTGGTCCTGCATATGTTGTGGACACACCACAGCTCGAAAGAACGTCCCATTATTAGCCCTTTCAAGCTTCCCATTATATGGTTCTCGCGAGCTTCCTGTTAATAGCTCTTCGGAGCATCCCGATTGTTAAGATTCTGCATGTGTTGTAGAAACACCACAGCTCTTATGAGCGTCCCAATATATGGCTCTTCGTGAGTCTCTCGATAAAAGGCTCTTTCATGAGCTTCCTGATATGGCTCACTTAAACTTCCCGATATATGGTTATATAGAGCTTCCTAATTAATAACTCTTCGGAGCTACCCGTTATTGGTTTACATGAACTTCTTGATTATAGCTATAATAAGCTTCCCGTTATATAGCTCACATGAGCTTCCTGTTATATAGCTTGAGAGAAAGTTTCCTGTTTATGTACTCATATGAGCATTTCCGAATATGAATTGACAGATTATAGATTTGTATACTTCAAGTGTACTACTCAGATATCCATCGATATTTTAAATGGTTCAACAGACAAAATCCTGATATGAGAAAATAAATGAATTCAAAGTGAATCATTACCCGTATATATATGAAGTATATGGAATTGATATATGAATACAAGAAGAGGAAAGTTATGAACATGGAAACTTGATAATGTTGAGTTCATACATGTTCCTTGACATTTATATAAAATATGTGTCTAACATGGTTGATGAGGATATGTGCTAGGGATTTTGGTCATCTTGCTTGAGTATGCTTTATATGCTTACCTTAATTGTAATATCCTGAATTAGGGCTTAATCGGAATAGTGGTTTCGTGACCACAAATCCGAGATAGAAATAATAATTTTATAATTATTTTGATGATTATGATATGATTGCATGATTGTGTGAAAATTTCGTGATGAAATTCTATGCCTAAAGTGCTTAAATTGAAAGTAGGGACTAAATCGAATAAGTTGCAAAACTTGCATTCTAGAAGTTTTTAGTATGAAATTGTTTTGGAATATTAATGAGGAGGTCTTAAATAGAAATTTGACCAATTTTAAGTTCATGGACAAAATTAGGACATGGAAGGAATTTTTGGAAAGTTTAGAAGTAAGGGTATTTTGGTCATTTAGTTATTAAAATGAATTAAAAACAAAATTAAAAGCCAATTTTTGTCCATCTTCTTCATTAGGCCGAAATTTCAAGGGTTCTCCATAGCTAGGGTTTGTTTCAAGCTTCCAAGCTCCATAGTAAGTGATTCCAAGCCCCGTTTTTAATGTTCTTTACGTTTTTGGAATCCCGGAAGCTCGATTAAGCTTATGCTAGCAATAATTCAACCTAGGGTTTATTTTTGGAAAAATACCCATAGGTGAAATTTGTGTATTTTGATGTTTTATGATAGAATATGAGGTTTTAAATTATGTTAGACAACTTGTGCAACTCGGTTTTGAGTGAAAACGAGTAAAAGGGCTTAATCGACAAAAATACCTAATAGTCACAAGTATATGTTAGAGAGAGAATTTGATGTTGCCATAGAAGGGAAAAGTGATCAGCATGTTATAAAACATAAGAATAAGGAATAAAGTTTAATTCCCGAGCCTAGGGGCAAAAGTGTAATTATGCAAAATTTTAGGGGCAAAAGTGTAATTTTTCCAAAGTTCGTATTAAATGCTGTTTTGATGAATGTATGTATTAAATAAGATTAATTTGGTATTATAGATCAAGAAAAACGAGATTCAAGTCGTGATCGAGGAAAAGAAAAGATTATGGACTAAATTGCAAAATCTTGATATTTTGGTACCAAGGTAAGTTCATGTGTAAATAATGTAGCATAAATGTTATTTTTAAGTTATTAATGTTAATTATATGATATGTTGATTTTTAATCGTGAAATATTATGCTTTGTGGTTAATGTTGAGTAATATGCAAATTATGTTTACTACTTGATAAATATGAATTGCTACCGAGTATCGGTTCCGATATTCCATGGAAGGCGGCAAATGTGAGATCGAGGGAAAAAGCCCGTTTGAACCTTAGGAATAGATTAGGATACAAGTGACATGTCACTAGGATGGTTGAGCATCCGAACTCATTGAGTTGAGTCCGAGTTCACTTATGGATGCAAATGTCCGAACTCATTGAGTTGAGTCCGAGTTCGTGAGATGTAACTAGGCATCCGAACTCGTTGAGTTGAGTCCGAGTTCATTTATGGATGCAAACGCCCGAGCTCGTTGAGTTGAGTCCGAGTTCACTTAGGGGTGGGTTACATGATTTCTTGATTACATATGTGGCACTTATGTGCAAATTATCCATGTATCCGAGTTGTATTCTGATGTGTTCAACGGGTGAAATTTCTAGTGAAATGGAAGAACACTTAAGATGCAAGCGACGTTTTGGTAAGTGTTTTGAAATGGACACTTTGGACAGGTATGTTCGTAACCCTCGGGTTGAAAATAGATACAACAACGATAAGGTGGTAAGATGATGAATGATGTTTAGAAATGTGATATATGTTTTGGTGATACCATGCTAAAGTTGTTTGGTATATTTGTATTGTTATGTTACTTGTTATTTACATATGAACTTACTAAGAATTTATGCTTACTCCCTCCTCTTTATTTACTGTAGTTTTGAACAAGCCAGCTCGGGAATCGAGACGGGTCGAAGGTTCGATCACACTATCCAAAGGACTTTCATTTGGGTAAATGGCTTGTAAAACTTAAGTATGGCATGTATAGCAATACTTATTTTGTGTAAATAATTTTATGATATGGCCATATTTGGTTGAGAAAATGTTTGATATTGATAAGTCATGGTGATGGCTAATTCAGATCATGTTTGATATTATGGAAGTTTAATAGGTTATCTAGTTCATAAAAATTCATGGAAAGATGAAACTTGCCTTAAAATAGAATATTGCTGCAGTAATGATATGAATTTGAAAAATCACTAAAAATAGTATAAATGGAACTAAATTATTATTAAGTTATGAAATTGAAGCTTAATGAGTCTATTTTCATGTGGATTGAACAAAACAGGCATATAAATTATATTTTATGAGATATTTAAACTTTTGTGAAACAGAACCAGAGTGATTTCTGGATCCCCTATTCTGACTTTAAAAATTCATAATACATTTTACAAAAATAATTAGAAGTTGTTCTTTATATGAACAGGTTCTTTATTGAGTCTAGTTTTAAGAGAAACAAACCTCATAGTCATTTAATTTCTGTATAGAGAAGTATCTGATTCGTAATACACAGAGGTCAGAGCAGTCAAACCCTGAAATAGGGGAGAATTTAACTAATAAACTGTACTAATTGGCCCAACCAAAAATGCTAGAAAAAAATTAGTAAATATATATATGAGTCTATATTTAGGGAAAATTTACGGATCCAGATTTCGAGTTTAGTAACTCGAGATATGATTTTTCTTGTAACTGTGACGCGGGTAGTTAGAAAGCTGTGAATGTAGAAATAAATGATTTGAAGTTCTTAATTTGATAAATATTGTTCGGTAACCCCTCAAGCTCGACTCCGGCGATGGTCTCGGGCGTGGGGGTGTTACATTTAGTGGTATCAGAGCAGGTTTAGTTGGTTTTCGGACTACGTGTTGTATGTACGGATTTTTGCTATACATGCCATATGTATGAATTGTGATAGTGTGACGACTTCTGACCTTTTTAAATGATTTTTATATAGTAAATGGATCTCGATCTAGCTGTGATAGATGAAGTAGAGAGTAATACGCCAGCCCCGGCTGAAGGGGTAGCGCCGACTGAAAACCTACCTCCTACTGTTGGTCAGGGAGGAGGAGAAAGGGATAGGGAAGCCTTTCTCCAAATGATGAGTGCATGGTACACTGAGTTCGTTCATACGAACCCAAATGTACGACCTCCCCCACCTCCCCCAATTCCTCAACCTATGCCTCCAATGCCTCAAGGAGTGGATATGATGCAGAGAAAGCAGAGTTCTGGCTTGAAAATTCTATCCGGGTATTTGATGAATTAACTTGTACACCTGAAGAATGTTTGAAATGTGCTACATCTTTGTTGAGAGATTCAGCCTATAATTGGTGGAAGACTTTGATTTCGGTGGTACCGAAAGAGAGGGTAACCTGGGAATTCTTTCAAGAAGAGTTTCGGAAGAAATATATTAGTGAAAGATTTATTGATCAGAAATGTAAAGAGTTTCTTGAGCTGAAGCAAGGTAATATGACAGTCTCAGAATATGAAAGAGAGTTTGTTCGATTGAGTAAGTATGCCAGGGAATATGTTCCTACAGAAGCCAAGATGTGCCGACGATTTGAAGACGGGCTCAACGAAGACATTAAAGTATTTGTCGGGATCCTTGAACTAAAAGAAATGGTGGTACTTGTCAATCGAGCTTGCAAGGCTGAAGAATTACTGAAGGAAAAGAAAAAGGTAGAATTTGAAACACGAAATTGGAAGAAAAGACCAATGAGTAATGCACCCTTACAGCAAACCGAAAAGTCAAGAAATATGAATCCTCGTTCCCAAGTTTTAGCTGGGCAATCATATGGAAATTTTAAGAAGCAAAATGTGGGTCCTAAATCTCAGACTACTTCTGCGGCTAGTGTGGGAAATACGAGATTTGTTAAACCCGAGTGCTAGCGGTGTGGTAGAAATCATTTTGGTCCATGCAGAGCAAATGAATGTTTTCGATGTGGTTCTCCGGATCATTTTATTAGAGACTACCCAGAGAGAGCTGAGAAAGAAAAATTTCAGAGTGTAAAAGCTAGTGGTGCAAACTCGAGGGGAAGGTATCCGAGAAAAGCTGGAAGTGAAACAAGCAGTAAGAATGTAGCCAGAGATGCAGCAGTTAGATCTGAGGGAAGAGCTCCGGCTAGAACTTATGCTATTAAAGCGTGTGAAGATGCTTCCTCACCCGATGTGATTACCGGTACATTTTCTCTTTATGATATTAATGTTATTGCTTTGATTGATCCTGGTTCTACTCATTCATACGTATGCATTAAACTGGTGTCTAGTATGAATATACCGTGTGTGACACACGGCCCACCACATGGGCGTATGATTCCATCGTGTGTCCCCAAAACGTAAAATTTACAAGTTAGTATACGTGATAGTAAACACACGAGCAGAGACACAGCCGTGTGTCTCAGCCGTGTGAAGGGCATGGCCTAGCACATGGGCGTGTGCCTTGGCTGTGTGAGCCTTAAGAATTGCTGACGTCAGAAATAGAATGTCCAGGTTTTTGCACATGGGCTAGGACACGGACGTGTCATGGCCGTGTGAAGGACACTGGCCAGGGACACGGACGTGTGCCAGGCTGTGTGAAAACCCCTGTAGGTGTGAATTTAAAATTAGTTCCACAGGGTAGAGGACACGGGTGTGTCCCTATATTGCTTAGACTGTGTAAACCACACGGGCCAATAGCACGACCATGTCAAACTAGTCACACGGGCGTGTTGCCCCTCCCACACAGGCATGTGCCTCTGTGTCTAGTAATATTTTTCAGAGTTTGTGGGAAGATCCGAATCATTCCCGAATGGTTTTAAATGAAAGTTTGGAGCCTCGTAGGCCTTTGTTATGAAGTTCTTGATAAAGATCGAAAATTTTTTAAATTTTACCTAATTTTGGTGACTCAGAAACGTGTGAATGTATGTGTTCAAGTTAGGTAACGCCTTGTATTCCGTCCCGTTGTGGGGTACGGTATGGGGTGTTACATGACATGTATAGGTTAATTTGGCCATTTATGGCATGTAAATGTTTTATTGTGAATAGCCATTTGAATGGTTTATGTTTGATACATTTTGATATATATATATGAGAATATGGCCTTATCATGGTTGATATGTGTTTTGGTATAATTGACTGATGGTTAACTAATAGGCAAATTGTAAAATGGTTTGAATTGGTATAGTTGGTACAAATATGAACATATGTGTAAGTAATCAAATTGTTAAGTATGGATAATTGGATATATATGATGATATGATTGCATAAGACTTGGTTTTGGCTTGATTTAAATGTTTTATATTGCTTTGAGAATGTGTTTAAGAGTTAATGTAGGTGGAAGACAAGTTTAGGTGAGAAACATGGCTAGGAAATGGTCTTATTTTGTCCATACTGACAGAGACACGGGTGCACACGGCCTAGCACACGGGTGCATGTTTTGGCCGTATATCTCCTGCATCTTTAAAATTTCAAAACAGAATGCTTAGAATTGATCACATGGCCTAGCACACGGGCATGTGGCTTGGCTGTGTGACCTCTGTACCTATTTAATGCAATTTTGTTTTATGTTCATACGACCTAGCACATGGGCGTGTGACTTGGCCATGTGACCTAAGTTAGAGAGTTACACGAGTAAGGGCACCGGCTGGGACACGACCGTGTGCCTTATTTTGAATGTCCATAAGGCCTGACCACATGGGTGTGTGTCCCCTACACCTAGGAACATTTTTGAAGTTTCGCAAAAAATTCTCTGAGTTTCCAGTTTAGTCTTGACTTGTTTCTAATGTATGTTTTGGGCCACGATGGCTCATATAAGGGACATTATGATTGTTTCTAATATAAATGTCAAATGATATGAAATGCTTGTTACATGTTTTTGTAAATTTCGGTAATATTTCGTAACCCTGTTTCAACAACATATACGGATTAAGAGTGTTACATTTATTGGTATCAGAGCTACGATTTAGCCAATTTCAAACTAACGTAGCATGTATGAGTTTAGCTATACATGTCATTATATAACTTGAGATAGTGTGATATCTCCTGACCATTTTAAATATGTTTTTCATATAGTAATGTCATCCAACCAAGCTGAATTCGAAGAAGCTGAGAGCAATGCTCAAACTTTAGTTCAAAGAGCAGCATCTAGTATTAGAAGGCCTGTATATGAGGGCCGAGGAGGAAAGGTAAAAGTAGCCTTCTTCCAAATGATAAATGAATGGTTTACCGAATATGTAATGTAACAGCCCAAAATTGACCCTAGTCGGGAAGTGGTTTCGGGACCACAAAACCGAGTCATAAAAATAATTAATTTCCATATTCTATGCTTATTATGTGTGTACATGAGTATGTGGAAGTTTCATTCTCCAATTTTGCCAATTGCATGAGAAATTATTAAATAGGGATCGATATGAGACATGGTGAAAATATGATAGGCTAATTTAAAATGGTCTATTAATGCATGTTGTGAAAATGATGGGTTTGCATGTCAAATTACCCAAAATTTGAGCTTGTGGTTGGCCATGCTATGGGTGGAAACATGTTGGGAACATGTTGGCCTAGTGAGGTATGTAGGAAAAAAATAAAATAAGGAATATGGGTAATAAAGAAAGGAAAAAACAAAAAAAATGAGTGGTTGTTTCCCCCCCCCCCATTGCCGTGAGCTAAAGAAAGGAAAAGAAAAATTTTGTTCATCCTTTTTCATCCTCTTTTGACCGAAAATTCTAAGGGAGGAGGAAGGAGTTCTTGCTTCATGTTTGGTTTGGAAGAGAATTAGGAGGAAGTTTGGCCATGCATGTAACTAGATTGAGGTATGTTTGATATTATTCTTTGAGATTCATGTATATTTTAAGTTGTAAGTTTGAAATCTACCTAGCCATGGTTCAAACTTTGTTAAATGATGGAGATGATATTCGGTCATGCATGTTACATTCTTGGTTGGTATTTTGATGTTTGATGTTGTGGTGATGAGGCATGAAGATGAGTTAAGATTCGGCCTAGGTGGAGTTTGTGTTAATGCCATTGCATGCTAAATATGAAGCTTGTTAATGATGCATGTGATGGTGGATTGATGATTCTTGAATCTCTTTTTTTTTAGCATTTTTGAGTGAGCACATATGTGCATTGGTTGCTAGATGGGGAAGAATCGGCTAGCAAGTTGTGTGCTAAGGCCGAATATAATTTTTGTAGGTTAATGAGTAATGCATGTGCTAAATTGATGGAAAGGGAGAGGATGCTTTACTAGTGTATAAATGATATAAAGATTTTAGAAATTATTTTTGGTTAGGTGTATGTGTGATTAGGTATATTCGGCCATATGAGTAAATATATAGATGATGTTAAATTTGATTATGTATAATGGGCCATATAGGGTACACATTGTGATATTAACTTTGATTCTCTATAATTGATCAAGTGGGTGATTAGTAAGGGTGATTGCCGAATATACTAACATACATATGCATGTGTAATTGGATTGTAAATATTTAGCAAGGCGGTTAAACTAGTTGATTTATTGATTAAGCTCAAGGAGTTAAAGGAGGAGAATCGAGCAAAGGCAAAGAAAAGATCATCGAGTAGCCGAGTTGGAACCATCTTACCCAACACAAGTAAGTCATTAAGCATATCTTTGGTATTGATTTAAAGGATCGTAATACCTATACCATTGTGTTTAATGAGATGAAATGTATACAAATGTATATGTAAGTAGAGATGAAATTTGTCGAATGTAAAAAGGAAGTGAAGCCTATTGAGTGGCTGGTTTTCGGCACTAAGTGTGCGGGCAATAAGTGTTCATGGTCATGAGATTGGCACTAAGTGTGCGGGTTTAAATTGTACAGCACTAAGTGTACGAGTTTAAAGTACATGGCACTAAGTGTGCGTGGTTGATTATTAAGCACTATGTGTGCGAACCTAATATATATTTTCTATAAATTATTTACATTAAGGGTGCGACCTTACCGAGTCGATTTTGGACAGCGGAAAAGGTAAGTGTGCGAACTTGAAATGCATGGCACTAAGTGTGTGAGTTTAAAGTGCATGGCACTAAGTGTGCGCGGTTGATTATTAAGCACTATGTGTGCGAACCCAATATATATTTTCTATAAATTATTTACATGAAGGGTGCGACTTTACCGAGTCAATTTTGGACAGCGGAAAAGGTAAGTACCTTGAGTTCATGGCTAATAGGCGCTATGTTTATATTTGGAGTTGAGCTTGGTAAGTTTTGAACCTATGTGACGATTATAGTTGAAGTCACGTACATAAGGTTCATTGTGGAATAGGTGAAAGTTCGTTTAATTGTATGATTATAACGAAAATAAAATGATGTATGAAAGGCCAATGTAGGACTTGGTATGAGATTGAACCATAGGGTTTAAGGAACTATGGTATAGTTTGGTATGGATGGAGTACTTAACCTCATTTCATTGTTTCCTGTTGTGATAATTTTATTAATGGATGGTTGTGGAATGCTTATGGCTTACTGAGTTATATACTCATTCGGTGTTTGCTTGTCACTTTTAGCGTGATCGTGTCGTCGTCGAAGTCATCACACCGGCTAGCAAGTTTTGGTACTTTCTTCTTAGTCGGCTTAGGAGAACATTTCGGCATGTATAGGCTATTATGTTGTGTTTGAACTTTGGTATGTAAACTTTTAGCCATGCGAAAATGGCATAAATGTTCGGTTGGGTTTTGTTTCATAACGTTAGGTCGTAAATCTTGATAATTCGACCTTTTTATGCCATATGTCATGGTTGAATATTTTGGTGTTAAAATTCATGATATGGCAATAGTGTAGTAGGGGGATGTTTGACAATGATTAGCCTTTGGCATGGCAAGTCATGATCATAATTTGTGATATGTATGGCGAATTACTAGTTAGATCAAGGAGAAATCACGAAATGGGCATAGTTGCTTTCGTAACAGATGCTGGCAGCAGCAGTGACGTGAGATTGAAAAATCACTAAAAATAGTAGAAGTGGAATTAATTGATGAATAAATTATGTATTCGAAGCTCGATGAGTCTATTTTCATATAGAAGCAACAAAAAGATCATATGGACAGTATGTTAAGAGATATTCAGGTTCTCGTGAGACAGGGCCAGAACGGTTTCTGGATTCCCTGTTCCGACTTTGAAAATTCATTATAAATTAACCAGAGACAATTAGGAGTCATACCATATATGGATAGATTCCTCTTTGAGTCTAGTTTCTATAGAAACAAACGACATCAGTATTGAAGCTCTGTGCAGGGAGATATCCCGGTCGTAATGCGCAAAGGTCAGTGTAGTCGATCCCTGTAACATGGGAGACTTTGACTAATAAACTGTACTAATTGGCCCGACCAAAAATTCTAGAAAAAAATATGTAGATGGGAATATGAGTCTAGTTTCAGGGAAAAATCACGAAACTGATTTTCGAGTTGTGAAACTCAAGATATGATTTTTAAAGCGACTAGTACGTAGATTGGCAGTGTCTGAGAAATATTTTTATAAAGGGTTTAAAGTCTGTTAACATCTCGTGTTCGACTCCGGTGTTGGTCTCGGGTTCGGGGTGTTACATGTAATAACAAACCCAGCTGGTCAACAACCTCTACCCCTCCTGTTTCTTAACTGGTTCCCAATATGCCACAAAATACAGAACTTGTTAGAATTGGTAAGCCTCCTATAAATAAAATTCTTAAGTATGGGGCTGAATAATTTCGAGCTACAGCCGAAGATGATTCTGAAAGAGTCGAGTTCTAGTTAGAAAACACTATCAGGGTTCTGGATGAATTGTCTTGTACACCAGCTGAATTTAAAATATGTTGTATCACTGCTAAAAGACTTAGCTTACCAGTGGTGCAACACTTTAATTTCTATTATACCGAAGGAGATGGTCACTTGGGAATTTTTCCAAACTAAGTTCAAAAAGAAATATATCGATTAGAGATTTCTTGATCAGAAACGGAAAAAATTTATGAGCTTAAACAAGGGCATATGACTGTATTTGAGTATGAAAGAGAATTTGTCTGACTAAGTAAGTATATCAGAGAATGTATCCCAACTGAAATCACAATGTGTAAGCGGTTTGAAGAGGGTCTTAATGAAGATATAAAATTGCTAGTTGAGATTCTTGAAATAAAAGAATTTGTTGTACTTATTGACGAGGCATACAAAGCCGAAGAGCTTAGTAAAGAGAAAAGATAGGCTGAGATGGAACCCAGAACTTCAAGTAAAAGATTTACTAGAAAGTTATATCAGTTGGCCTGTAACACCCCTATCCCGTAACCGTCACCAGAATAAGAAAGGGGAGTCACCGGACAGACAGAGTATTTCAGAGTAACACAGATTCACAGATATCATATAATATCAATACATAAATATTCATCCACAATTCATTCATTAAGATGATCTACGAGACCTAAAACGTACATTTAGGGAAGGTCGGAACTAAACCGAACCCATTCAGAAATTTCAAAACTTAATCAATATTTTCAAAACTAACCAAGTCACACGCCCGTGTGAGTAGGCCGTGTGACTCACATGGGCACAAGATACGCCCAGGTGTCCAACTGTACCAAAAAGAGGTCCTATACTGACTTTTTAACAAGGCCAACAGACACGGCCGTGTGCCATGACCATGTGAAATTTAGCTAGCTACTGACTTTCTCACACGGCCACAAGGCACGCCTGTGTTCCCTGGCCGTGTGGCACAATGCAGGCTTGGTTTAAGCCAATTTGCCACCCCATATGGTTCCAATCCTACAAACATTAATATGCAACAAGTATACCAACATTTCCAACCAATTCAATACTCAAAAATGACCAAATCACATTAGAACATAGCACATTTCAAAACATGCATCAAAACTATGCACAAAACTCAACATTTGCTAGCCAATTGACATGGCATAACATATATACAATTCAAAACTTAATACATAGACATTCTAGCCTATACATGCCATACTTAGCAATATTAACACTTTCAAAGGTACCAAAAAGAGCTTGATAATGTGGTGAAAATCCTCGATTATCCTGAGCTTTCATTAGCTACGATAACTGTAAAACAGACGAAAATCACACAGAGTTAGCTACGAAGAGCTTAGTAAGCCAAACACAATTGGTTTAATTACATAAAGCATATATATGTAGTTCAAAACAACAATAAGAATTCATAGTCATTTCTCAAAGTTGTTCATAAACTTAACCATGCTCATTTGCTTGTAAGCATATCATATTCCTTTCCATGATTTCCAAACCTACTTCGCAGGAACAGTCTTTCATATTCAGAAATTAAGTACGATACGAACGTACCTGTAAGAATTATACATTTCATATCTCATACTTTATCATAAAACAATCTAGAAACGAAATAAATATTCACAGAAAAGTACAATGCCAACGTCCCAGACATGGTCTTACATGTAATTCAGTATCGATGCCTCTATCCCAGACAGGGTCTTATACAAAAACAGATACGATGTCGATGTCCCAGACATGGTCTTACACGTAAATTTCAAATCGATGCTAGTGTCCCAAACACGGTCTTATACGATAATCTAGATCAATACCAACGTTCTTTTATCAGGCTCTCAAGGCCATCCAATACAGATAACAGCTTATAAACACAGAATTTTGTCACCTTGACACATAAGTGTAGTTTGACTTACATCGTACGGATTTCGGACGAATGAGTTGACTATTCGAGTACCTTGGACTTCCCTCGATCTAAGTCCGATTTTCTTTATTCTTGATCTAATACAATACAAATTCAACCATTTAATCATTCATTTCATTCAATTTAATCCATATACACATATTTAGGGCACTTTACATTTTAGCCCTTACATTTTCACACTCTGACAATTTAGTCTATTTTTCACAAAATCACCAATATGTAAAATTTCTTTGCAACAAGGGCTAGTCGAATTTTCATGGCTTCTATATAAGCCCATAAAACATGTTAAATTCACAAATTAGTCCTTCAAAACCTCATTTTCACAAATTAGCCCAAATAGCTCATTTCATCAAAAATTCAAGAACAAAACATGATAATCTAACATATATATTTCATAATCCATATAAGAGCACTACAAAGCTCATATAATCATCAATGGCATATTTTATAATCTTCAACAAAAATAGAAATTTAGACATGGGTTTTGAAGAACACAAAGCAATAATTACAAAAACGTAAAAATTATCAAAAATCGAGTAAAAACACATACCTAATTGATGCTTACAAGTGCCAAAACCCTAAAGCTCCATTCCTTCCTATTTTCTTTTGATTTTCGGTAAGAATGCATGAAGAAATGGCTTATTTCATGCACTTAATTTACTTTAATTCATTTAATACACAATTTACCATTTTGCCCTTCATTAATAAATCATTAAAACTTACCTAACATGTCCATAATTGTCCACCATTACATAAATGGTAAATTTGACATGCAAGGACCCATATTTTAAAATCCAAGCCAAATAGGTGTTTTAACATCTAGTATTCAACTTTTACACTTTACGCGATTTAATCCTTTTTCATAATTAAGCACAGAAACAGAAAAATTAAATCACAGAAATTTTATAGATACAAATTCTCATATCATAGACACAGAAAATAATATTAAAATATTTTTCAGACTCAGATTTGTGGTCCTGAAACCACTATTCTGACTAGGGTCAAAACCGGACTGTTACATGGCCTCAAAGAAATCAAAGAAAAATTTTGATCTTTCTATTACCTCCGCGGAGTACTCTAGGAGACTTAGAGGTATTCAACATTCCAGTTCAAGATCTCAGGCTACATCTGTAGTAAGTGCGGACAGTGTTAGAAATACCAAACCCATATGCAAGCACTGTAATAAACTTCATTTTGGAGAGTGCCGCATGAAAAGAAGAGCTTGCTTTAGATGTGGTTCCTTTGACCACTATTTGAGATATTGCCCAGAAAAGCTTGAGAAAAAAACTGTTCAAACTTCAAGGCCAAGCAATCCCACCATGAAAGGTAGACCACCTCGTAATCCCGAAAATGTGAGTGGTAGCCGGGGTATGACAAAAGATTCAACTATTAGATCTAAAGCACGAGCACCAGCTAGAACATATGCTATTCATGCACGTGAGAATGCTACTGCACCTGGTGTTATTATTGGTATTCAACGTTCCAGTTTAAGATCTCAGGCTACATCTGTAGTAAGTGCGAACAGTGTTAGAAATACCAAACCCATATGCAAGCACTGTAATAAACTTCATTTTGGAGAGTGTGGCATGAAAAGTAGAGCTTGCTTTAGATGTGGTTCCTTTGACCACTATTTGAGAGATTGCCCAGAAAAGCTTGAGAAAGAAACTGTTCAAACTTCAAGGCCAAGCAATCCTACCACGAAAGGTAGACCACCTCGTAATCCCGGAAATGTGATGGTAGCTGGGGTACGACAACAGATTCAACTATTAGATCTGAAGCACGGGCACCAGTCAGAACATATGCTATTCGTGCATGTGAGGATGCTACTGCACCTGGTGTTATTATTGGTACTTTTTCTCTTCTTGATACTGATATAATTGCTTTAATTGATCCTAGTTCGACACATTCATATATTTGCACGAATTTAGTAAATAATAACAATTTACCTATTGGGTCCACTGAATTCGTGGTTAAAGTATTGAACTCCCTAGGTCAGTATGTAATGGTGGATAAAATTTGTAAAAATTACCCGTTAATGATATGAGGTTTCTGTTTCCTGGCTGATTTGATGTTATTTCCATTTGATGAATTTGATGTGATTCTGGGTATGGATTGGTTAACTCAACATGATGCCATGGTAAATTGTAAACAGAAACATATTGTGTTGAAATACCAGAACGGTAAATTACTCTATATTGAATTTGATAAATTGGATGGTTTGTCTAATGTGATATCATTCATGTCAGCACAAAAATATGTCAAAAAATGGTATGATGCTTACTTTGCTTATGTGTTAGACACTAAAGTGTCTGAATCAAATATTAAATCAGTGTCAGTGGTTTGTGAATATCCTGATGTGTTTCCGGATGAGTTACCCAGATTATCACCGGTCAGAAAAGTGGAATTTTCTATAGGTCTTCTACTGGGAACAACACCGATATCTATAGCACCATACAGAATGGCTCATACTGAATTAAATGAGTTGAAAACACAGTTGCAAGAACTAACTGACAGAGGTTTCGCTCGACCTAGTTCTTCACGTTGAGGTGCGCCGGTTCTGTTGGGTAAGAAGAATGATGGATCCTTAATGTTATGTACTGATTAACGACAACTGAATAAAGTCACAATTAAGAATAAGTATCCATTGCCTTGTATTGATGACTTGTTTGACCAGTTGAAAGGTGCTACAGTATTTTCAAGGATGGATCTCCGTTCTGGCTACTACCAGTTACAAGTGAAAGACTTGGATGTACCAAAAACAACATTCAAAACCAGGTACGGGCATTATGAATTCCTTGTGATGCGGTTTGGTTTGACTAATGCACCAGTAGTATTTGTGGACTTGATGAATAGAATTTTTAGACCATATCTGGATAAATTTGTGGTGGTATTTATTGATGATATTCAGGTATATTCCCGAAATGAAAATGAACATGTCGAGCATTTGAGAATTATTTTACAAACTCTGTGTGATAAAAAATTGTTTGTCAAATTTAGCAAATGTGAATTTTGGCTTCGGGAGGTTGATTTTCTTAGATATATAGTATCTGCTGAAGGTATTAGAGTGGATCCGAATAAAATTTCAGCAATTGTTAATTGGAAACCATCGAAAAACATGTCCGAAGTCAGAAGCTTTCTGGGATTAGCCGGCTATTATCAGAGATTTGTACAAGGATTCTCGATGATAGCTTTGCCGATAACACGGCTTGTAACACTCTAACCCGTATTCGTCGCCAGAAAAGGTTATGAGGTATTACTGAACGAAACGCAACTTTCGAACATTCATAGATGCACATAGAATTTAATCATCTTAATACATCATATTTGAACGTATATTGAATCAAACCAAAAATTACCAGTTACACATAAATTAAATAACATTCAACCATAATCATTATCAAATAGCCAAATAAAAGCATATGGATTAAAACATTTCATTACACGTTACCTAATACCAATTATACATACAAGCTTATTATAAAATTTATCTAAACCAACCTACTTATTTAAAGTTCCGTTAATATACACAAATTGTCATATAAGATTTACTTAATAAGTAAAGCACAATAACAAAGCCACACTTTAAACTTGCATCCAATTATCTTGTTTATTAGAAACCCAAGTTACTATTCGTATAATCATTTACTAAAACTTAACAAACCATTTAACAATAGTCTTAATCAAATCTAATTTAATAATCACATATTCGGCTAAGTATATATATATGATTCTATATGATTCTATATGATTATCTATATGGGATATCTATTTGACGGAAATGGCTATATCTGTTATAATCATAATTTTTGTTCTGAAAATTTGGGAAGTACTGCAGTACTGTTATTAGAGTTATAAAAGTTGTGCTTCTGCATTGGTTGCTGTTCAAATCATATTTGATTTTCTTCTAGGTTCAGATAATTTTTTAACAGCCGGGATATTATCTATTGTTACAGGTAAGACATCAATCTTATTATGACATTATGATTTCTATTTGATGATTGTGGCTTTTGTATAATGATATGTTTGGGTTATCCTTTTTAATGAGAAGAAAAGATTTCTTCGAAAAGATTGATTCAATGGTTTAGTCTGATTTGAATTATTTGATTTAAAATAATATTGGGTTATATGTGTTTGAATCTATTCACCGGACTGGTAACAAACTTTGAATGTACATGTGTGATCTAAGGGATAGTCTGGAAAATAAAAGAATTTGTATTCTTGGAGATTTGATATGGAAATTATATCTATTAGAATAATTCTATTTGAGAAATGTTGTGATAAATTAAAGTTAGTTCAATTGTTGAAGTTTTCTTTTGCATGAAGACATTATCCACTAAAATATTAGTTCTGATTTAGCTTAAATTGAATAAAGAGTTTACGATCCTCAGTCATGTGTCAATGAATGGGTTGGAGTATGATCTAATAATGGAGTGTATAGAGATATCCTGTGATTCCATATCGTTAGAGCTGTTAAAAGACTATGAGCTTGTGATTGACCACTATATGGAAAAGACTAATGTTGCTACTGATGGTTCAAACCAAAAATCATTGTTTGCTTTGTGTGTAATGAACGCACATATGGCTATGCCTGATGATGGTTCAATAATAGCTTACTTAAAAGCAAGACCATTACTTATTCAGTAAATTTGTGATGCTCAGAAAGTTGATAATGACTTGTTAGCAAAACGAGTTCAATGTGATTGGAATGTTGAATCTGAGTTTCGAGTTGATACTAATGGTTGTTTGTGGTTCAGAATTCGAATATGTGTCCCGAGAAATTCAGAATTGATTCAAATGATTTTGAACAAAGCTCACGGTAGTCGGTTATCTGTTCACCCGATTAGTACGAAGATGTACAATGATCTAAAACAGTTTTACTGGTGGCATGGTATGAAACGAGACATTTTTTACTTTGTTTTGAAATGTTTAATCTGTCAACAAGTTAAAGCTGATCATCAAGTACCTTCTAGGTTGGTTCAGCCGATCATGATACCTTAGTGGAAATGGGAAAAAGTCACAATGTATTTTATATCCGATTTACCGTTGACACCGAGCTAGAAAGATGCAATCTAGGTTGCTGTGGATAGATTAACTAAATCAGCTCACTTTGTTCCAATTCATATAGATTATTCACTTGATAAGATAGCTAAATTGTATGTTTATCAGATTGTGAAATTACACGGTGTGTCTGTTTTTATTGTTTCGGATAGAGATCTGAAATTTACATCACGGTTTTGGAAGAAACTACAAGATGCACTAGGTACAAAATTACGTTTCAGCACTGCTTTCCATCCATTCAGTCCAAACGAATCATTCAGATACTTGAGGATATGTTGAAATGTTGCATTCTCGAGTTCGAAGGTACGTGGGAACGATACCTACCTCTGATTAAATTTGCATACAATAATAGTTTTCAATTGAGTATCAAAAATGGCACTTTATAAGGCTTTATACGATTGTATATTTCGTACACCATTATTTTGGACTGAGCTCAGTGAAAACAAGATACACGGGGTCGATTTGATTAGAGAGACTGAACAGAAAGTGAAAGTAATCTGTGAAAGTTTGAAAATAGCGCCTGATCGTCAGAAATCGTATGTGGACTTAAAAGATATGGAGTTTCAAATCGGAGAAAAAGTCTTTTTAAAAGTCTCATAGTGGAAGAAAATACTCAGATTCGGTCATAAAGGCAAATTGAGTCCAAGATTTATTGGGCCGTATGAGATTATAGAATGTATCGGGCAGTTGCTTATAGACTGCTGTTGCCACTTGAGCTAGAAAAGATTCACAATGTATTTCATGTTTCGATGCTTCGTAAATACCGATTTGATCCCTCACACGTGAATAGCCCATCAGAGATTGAGATTAAGCTCGATATAACATATTAGGAAGAACCGATTCGTATACTGACTCGCGAAGTTAAAGAATTGTGAAATAAGAAAATTCTATTAGTCAAAGTACTGTGGCATTAACACAGAGTTGAGGAAGCAACATGGGAGTCAGAGGATACAATGAAAGAGCGTTATTCGAACCTATTCACCGGTAAGATTTTCGGGGACGAAAATCCCTAAGGGGGAGAGTTGTAACAGCCCGATTTAGACCTTAGTCGGAATGGTGGTTTCGGGACCACGAATCTGAGTCAAAAAATATTTAAAATTTATTTTCAATGTTTATTGTGTGTGAATTTATATGTGTGAAATTTTGTGATTAAATTTAATCATTTGTGTGCTCAATTTGATAAAAGGACCTGATCGCGTAAAAGGTGAAAGTTGACTGCTACTTGTAAAAGTGCCTATTTGTTTTGATTAATTACAAGTGAGGTCCTTATGATGAAATAAATCCAATTATATGATAATGGAAGACATGGTTTCGCAATTTGGTAATTAGAAATAATTTTAATGGATGGTTAGGTAATTTATGCATTAAATGAATATTAATAAAAACAAAAGCATAAAATAAAGCCATTGTTCATCCATACTTGCCGAAATTGAAAGAAAAGAAAAGAAAAGAAAAAGTCTAAGCTAGGGTTCAACTATTATTTCCTTTGATTAAGGTATAATTTTGACTCGATTTTTGATAATTTCTACGTTTTGTGATCGTTGCTTTGTGTTTTATTAAACCCATGTCTCAATTTCTATTTTTGTGGATGATTTTGAGTTGAGTTATAGATGAAAATATGAGTTTTGTGATGTTAATTGTTTATAAATGGAAGATATGTTTTTGGTTAACATGTTTTGTCTTTGAATTTTTTATTAAATTGAGTAAAGTGGGCTAAAATGTGAAATTTATAAATTCAGGGACTAAAATGTGAAATAAATGAAATCTGTGGACTTGTATGAGTACTAGGAAAATTTGGCCTAACATGGGTGTATTAACCGGTAAAATTGTTTCAAATCATTGCACATCTTCGTACTAACCAGGTGAACAGATAACCGACTGTCGTGAGCTTTGTTCAAAATCATCTAAATCAATTCTGAATTTCTAGGGACACATATTCGATTTCTGAACCTCAAACAACCATCAGTATCAACTCGAAACTCAGATTCAACATTCGAATCACATTGAACTCGTTTTGCTAACAAATCATTATCAACTTTCTGAGCATCACAAATTTACTGAATAAGTCATGATCTTGTTTTTAATTCAGCTATTATTAAACCATCATCAGACATAGCCATATGCGCGTTCATTTCACACAAAACAAACAGTGATTTTTGGCTTAGAAGATCAGTAGCAACATTAGTCTTTTCCAGATAGCGGTCAATCACAAGCTCATAGTCTTTTAACAGCTCTAACCATATGGAATCACAGGTTATCTCTGTACACTCCATTATTAGTTCATACTCCAACCCATTCATTGACACATGACTAAGGATCGTAAACTCTTTATTCAATTTAGGCTAAATCAGAACTAATATTTCAGTGGATAATGTCTTCATGCAAAAGAAAACTTTAACAATTGAACTAACTTTAATTTATCACAACATTTCTTAAATAGAATTTTTCTAATAGATATAATTTCCGTATCAAATCTCTAAGAATACAAATTCTTTTTTTTTCTAGACTATCCCTCATATCACACATGTACATTCAAAGTTTCTTACCAGTTTGGTGAATAGATTCAAACACATATAACCCAATCTTCTTTTAAATCAGATAATTCAAATCAAACTAAACCACTGAATCAATCTTTTCAAAGAAATCTTTTCTTCTCATTAAAAAGGATAACCCAGACATATCATTATACAAAAGCCACAATCATCAAATAGAAATCATAATGTCATAATAAGACTAATGTCTTACCTATAACAATAGATAATATCCTGGCTGTTAATAAAGTATCTGAACCCAGAAGAAAATCAAATATTATTTGAACAGCAACCAATGCAGAAGCGTAACTTTTATAACTCTAATAACAGTACTGCAGTACTTCTCAAATTTTTAGAATATAAATTATGATTATAACAGATATAGCCATTTCCGTCAAATAGATATCCCGAAACCACCGTTTCGACTAGGGTCTAAATTGGGCTGTTACATAGCTATTACAAAAAGATATGAAATTTGAATGGACCAATAAATGTCAACAAAACTTTGATCGGTTGAAAGTCCTGTTGACTGAAGCACTAGTTCTGGTTCAACCTGAATCGGGTAAGGAATTTGTGATTTACAGTGATGCATCATTGAATGGCTTAGGTTGTGTTTTGATGCAATAAGGTAAAGTAATAGCCAATACTTCTAGACAGCTTAAGCCACATGAAAAGAATTACCCGATACATGATCTTGAATTAGCAGCTATTGTATTTGCTTTGAAATTTGGCGATACTACTTGTTTGGTGAAAAGTGTCATATATTCACTGATCATAAAAGTTTAAAGTATCTGGTGTTGCAAAAATATTTGAATTTGAGACAACAAAGATGGCTTGAACTGTTAAAAGATTATGATTTGGTAATTGATTATCATCCGGAAAAAGCAAATGTAGTTGGAGATGCTTTAAGTAAAAAGTCTCTGTTTACTTTATGAGCAATGAATATCCGATTGCCATTGTCTGATGATGGTTTAATCTTGGCTGAGTTAAAAGCTAAATTGATGTTTCTGCAACAAATCTGTGAAGCTCAGAAAAGTGATAGTGACTTGCAAGCTAAACGGGTACAGTGTGAATCAACTTCTAATTTAGAATTTTAGATTGGATCTAATGACTATTTGTTATTAAGAGGCAGAGTTTATGTTCCAAAGAATTCAGAGCTTGTACAGAAGACTTTACACGAAGCTCATAATGGTACTATGTTTGTTCATCTAGGGAGTAATAAAATGTATAATGATTTGAAGAAGATGTACTGGTGGCCGGGAATGAAACGTGACATTTCTGAATTTGTATTTAGATGTTTGATATGTCAGCAAGTTAAACTGAGCATCAGGTACCTTTAGGATTGCTATAGACAATCACGATACCGAAACGGAAGTGAGATAGAGTTACCATGGATTTTGTGTCAGGGTTACCCTTATCTCTGAAAAAGAATGATGTCATTTGGGTAATTGTTGACCGTTTAACGAAGTCTGCACACTTTATTCTAGTTCGTATAGATTTCTCACTTGATAGACTGGCTGAATTATAAGTTTCTGAGATTGTCAGATTACATGGAGTATCAGTTTCTATTATTCCTGATACGATTCCGGTACATATGGATTTCTCATGCGATTCACATCTTAGTTCTGGGAAAAGTTACAGGAAATTCTGGGTATATGGTTGTATTTTAATACCACATTTCACCCTCGAACTGATAGCCAATCAGAGCGTGTGGTTTAGATTTTTGAAGATATGCTTTGTACTAGAATTCGAAGGCAATCGGGAAAAATATCCACCTTTATTCGAATTCGCATATAATAATAGCTATCAGCCAAGCATTAAAATGACACCGTACGAAGCTTTGTATGGTCATAAATGTAAAACTCTATTGTATTGGACTGAACTCAGTGAGAAAAAGATACATGAAGTTGATTTAATTCATGAAACTGAAGAAAAAGTGAAAGTGATCCGAAATAGCTTGAAAGTAGCTTCTGATTGTCAAAAATCTTATGCAGATCTTAAACGAAAAGAAATAGAATTCCAAATTGGCGACAAGGTATTCTTAAGAGTTTCACCGTGGAAGAAAGTTCTTCAGTTTGACCGTAAAGGCAAATTGAGTCCACGATTCATTGGGCTGTATGAGGTTATTGAAAGAATCAGACCTGTTGCATACTAATTGGCACTACCACCAGAACTTGACAAGATTCACAATGTCTTTCATGTGTCTATGTTACGAAGATATCGGTTAGACCCTTCACATGTTATCTCTTTAACAGATGTCGAGATTCAGCCTGACATGACATTTAGTGAGGAACCGATCAAAATTCTAGTATGTGAGACAAAAGAACTAAGAAATAAAAAGGTATCTCTAATAAAAATTCTCTAGCAACAACATGGAATAGAATAGGCTACTCGGGAACCTGAGGAAACAATGAGAAAATAATATTTGAATCTTTTTACTGGTAAGATTTTTAAGGACGAAAATTCTTTAAGGGGGGAGAGTTGTAACAACCTATTTTCAGTGAAATCGAAACAGTAGTTTTGAGACCACAAATCTGAGTCCGTAAGAAAAAATTATTTTAAAATTATTTTATGGTCTACCGTATGATAGGAATAATGTATAAAAATTTCGTTAAGAAAATTTTACCGATTACATGTTTAATTAATAGAAGGATCAAATTTTATGAAAGGCAAAAGCTGAGTTCTAGTAGCTATAAGTATCAAATAGCTATGGAATTCAAAATTTGAGGTCCTTATATGAAAAATAGACCATTAAGAGGAGTTAGTAGATAAGTATGATGATTTATCCATGGAAAATTAAATAAAGAAAATGACTAAATTGGAAAGTGAAAATAATAAAAGATGATAAATGATTAAATAACAAAATATCATCTTTTTCATCATCTTTCCCAAATTATGTTACATGGAAACCTTAGTTAGGAGAGCTTGAAGGTAGCAAGCTTATTTGTCTCAATTAGGTGAGTATTCAAGTCCCTTTTTTAGTAATTTTAATGTTTCCAAGATTGTAATAGCTTAATTTGGCTATCTTGGGGATTAATTTGCAAAGTTATCAAAGTACTAGGGTTTTGTCATGGATGAATATAGTTGAATTATGAAGTTTTATGGTAGAATATGCAAGGTTGTTGATAAATAAACAACTTTTGTTAAGGAAATTTTGATGCAATCATGATTTTGGGACAAAATTGAAAAGATGTAAAATTAATGGAAAAATTCTTATTTTTATGAAATACATGGGCTGCTATTATGATATGTAAAAATCAACTAGGCTTGGAATAATGATTAAATTGCATGAATTTCATTTTTCGAGCCTAGGGATGAAATTGTAATTAAATAAAACTATATGGGAAAAATGGTAACTTTGCCTAAGATGTGAATTGGATTGAATTGAGTATGAATTGTATTAAATTGATGTTAAATTCATTCATATAGATCTGGATAGACCAAATACGGAGCTAGATCGATGAAAAGAAAAAGTGTCAGATTAGTAGATTTTGTATACACGAACAATTGTCGAGGTAAGTTCGTGTAACTAAATTGTAAAATTATATGTTTGAATTGAATGTTATGTATGTGTATTGTATAATTGACATGTATGAAATCGGTCACATATCTGATAATACCCGACAAGTATTAAGTCTCGTTTGAATAAATGAAATTCGATGGATACAAGGTTCCCGAATTGGTTGTGGTCCTGCATATGTTGCGGACGCACCATAACTCGAAAGAGCATCCTGTTATTAGCTCTCATGAGCATCCCGGTATTTGGCCCTCTCGAGCTTCCCGTTATATGGTTCTTGCGAGCTTCCCATTAAAAACTCTTCGGAGCATCTCGATTGGTTGTGACTCTACATGTGTTGTACACACCCCACAACTCTTATGAGTGTCCCGATATATGGCTCTCTGGAGCTTCCCAATATTGCTCGCTTGAACTTTCCTAATAATGGCTAGATGGAGCTTCCTGATTAATGGCTCTTCAAAGCTACCCGTTATTAGCTCGGATGAGCTTCCTGAATATGGCTCTTATAAGCTTCCCATTATACAGCCCGGATAAGCTTCCCGTTGTATGGCTCGAGAGAGAGCTTCCCGTTTATGTGCTCGTATGAGCATTCCTAAATATGAATTGACGGATTACAGTTTTGTACACTTCAAGTGTACTACCTGTGTATCCATCGATATTTCAAATAAATTCAATGGGCAAAGTTCCGACATGGAATAATCTAAACTTGAGATAAATTATTATGGAAATGTATATGTTATATAAATATATGATGTGGAAAACATATGTATATGAAAATTGTTACATGATGAGCTTATCTTTGTTTCTTGATATTCACATGAAATATATGACTAACATGTTTCTTGAGGTTATAAGTGTTTAAACAAATTGCCAAATTTCTTTGGATGAATTTTGCATGCTTACTTTAAATGTAAATGAATGGGAAGTTAATTTCCCGTTATACGAACTTACTAAGCACTAAATGCTTACTCTATTTTATAGTAACCCGGAAGCTCGTTAAGGTTGAAAGTTGGTCGGAGCCATATCACACTATCAATCGTCCTTTTTTCGGTATATTTATTATATCAACTTTGGTATAATGGCATGTATAGGTTAATTTGGCCATTGATGGCATGTAAATGTTTTGTTGTGATTCGCCATTTGAATGGTTTATGTTTGATACATTTTGATATATATATGAGAGTATATGGCCTTATCATGGTCGATATGTGTTTTGGTATAATTGACTAATGGTTAACTACTAGGCAAATTGTAATATGGTTTGAGTTGGTATAGTTGGTACAAATATGAATATATATGTAAGTAATCAAATTGTTAAGTATGGATACTTAGATATATATGATGATATGATTTGCATAAGACTTGGTTTTGCCTTGATTCCAATGTTTTATATTGGTTTGGGAATGTGTTTAAGAGTTTATGTAGGTGGAAGACAAGTTTGGTGAGAAATATGGCTAGGAAATAGCCTTATTTTGCCCACACAGGTGTGTGTCTTAGCCGTGTGTGACACACGGCCTAGCACACGGGAGTGTGTTTTGGCCGTGTGTCCCCTGTATCTTTAAAATTTCAAAACAGAATGCTCAGAATTGATCACACGGCCTAGCACACAGGCATGTGGCTTGGCTGTGTTACCCTTGTACCTATTTAATGCAATTTTTTTTATGTTCACATGGCCTAGCACATAGGCGTGTGACTTGGCCGTGTGACCCAAGTCAGTGAGTTACAAGGGTAAGGGCACAAGCTGGGACACAACCGTGTGCCTTATTTCGAATGCCCACACGGGCATGTCTCTTGGACGTGTGAGCCACACGGCCTGACCACATGAGCATGTGTCTCCTGCTCCTAGGAAAATTTTTGAAGTTTTGTGAAAAATTCTCTGAGTTTCCGGTTTAATCCCGACTTGTTTCTAATGTGTATTTTAGGCCTTGATGGCTCATATAAGGGACATTATGATTAGTTTTTGATATGAATACAAAATTATATGAAATGCCTGTTACATGTTTTTGTAAATCCTGGTAATGTTTCGTAACCCTGTTTCGACGACAGATATGGGTTAGGGGTGTTACAACTTTCACGTCATTTCTATTTATCTTTTTTAATCACGCATCTTCCTTTTTTTTGAGTTACCTTATTTATTTTATTATTTAATATGGTATTATGATTATTATTGTTACCGCTATTGATCAATGTTATTATCATTATTATTATAATTATATTATTCATGATGCATAATTATTGCTATCGTTACTATTATTTTATTGCTTAAATAAATTAATGGCATATCGCGTTAAATATTATATTTGTTTTTACCTAACGTATGGGAAATATTTAAAACCAAGTCAATGTTCATTATTTTTGAGATTCGAGAAGTCATGCTCCTAACTTACGGAGTATGGCATCTTCTTAGAACCGAAATAATCGAATATCCTATTTGAAATAAAAACGAGATTTTAGTAGAGATCAAATGGCGGTTATTCTTGTTTTCGAGGATTCAAAGCGTCGTGTCCCCTAACTTACGTGGCATGATTTTTTCTCCTCAACTAACTCGAAATAAGACCTTTTAGTTAAGCGATTTTAATAAAAAAAAAGGAAAAGAGGGATTGTATTTTAAATTCTTTCCAAGTTTTCAATCTTCAACATCAAAACATCAAGTAACCAACTAGGTACCAATTTTGGGTGTTATGGGAGTGCTAATTCTTCCTCACATATAAACTAGGGGCGAAGCCAGGAGGGCTGGCATGGGCCCTGACCCCCCTTAAAATGTAAAATTACATTTTAGGCCCTTGAAATTTTTTAAAAATTTTAAATTAGTAAAGGTAAAATTACACTTTGGCCCCCTAAAATTATAAAAATTCGATTTAATCCTTTACAAATTATAAAAATATAAACTATAAAAAATTAAAATTTCATCCGGCCCCTCTAAAAAAATTTTCTGACTTCGCCTCTGATGTAAACGACTCTCGAACCTATTTTCTTAAATTTTATAGGCTAAAAAAGGTTATCGTTTTAGTAGAATCAAATCTTTTATAAAGATAATTAAATTTTAAAGTAACTGGATTACACTTAATAAAAAATATGAGTGGCGACACCATTCTAAAATAAAAAGTGAATTAAAAAAAAAATGGTTTCCACAAACAAGTTTCACGAGTTTTTTATCTGCCTTATATTCACCTTTTGCTTTCCTTTCTCTAATATAATATTCAGGTTGCCATGGCTTATAGCTACAAAAGGCTCATCTTTGGATTCAAGTAACTACCGACTAATCTTTATGGAAGCTGATCAGAGTATAATTTGTTTATATTCGCTTTAATGGTCTTTAATAACTTTTGGTTTTACGTTAGTTTAATGGCTTTTATTGCATCATTATTAATCAATGTAGTTTATTTTTTTGAATTTGTCAAAAAATATCTAAATTTTTTTATACATTTAGTTGATACTTAAAAATTTGTATTATGTCATCTTAGTTAGTACCTTCACACTAATACTATTAATTTGTGATGAAATGACACTGATAATTAATCTTATAATGGCAAGTGGTAGTCTCTTAGTATAATAAATGACGAATATAAATTAAACATCTTTCAAATATATAAATTAATTTAAAATATATATAAATTTTGAATAAGTTTAAGTATCAACTAAGTATTTTTGAATAAATTATATGTTAATTTTTAAAATATTAACGTTATTAATAAAATGGGATAATATGTGTAACAAAATATAAATTAAAATATCAACTTTTTAGATAAATTTAAACTTGAATCAACCATGGAATCGGTTAAAATTAAAAATAGCTGATTATTTTTTCAGTTATCCAGAATGTGTAAGTGGAACGAAAACCAGGGACAAGTGTGCCCATAGAACGGTAGTGTTATCTTTTATAATGCAATGCATAATGCCACATGCTTTTAATAAATAAAGCTTGGGAAATAATTATATAAAACAGTGATGCCACATTATCTGTATCACTTTCAATAGTTTTATGTCACATCAGTACTTTTATCCTGAATTTTAGGATTTTATCCTGAAAAAAATCAAATCCAAATTAAAATACTAAAATTTAGGATAAGAATACTGATGTGGCATGAAACTATTGGAAAGGGATACAGATGACGTGGCGCCACTGTTTCATACAATCCTTTCTCATAAAGCTTACGTGGATATTTTGTTTAGTTTTGAAGGGAATAATGGATGATAAATCTTTAAAAAGATTATAAAATGATAAATGTTGTTTTTTTTAAAGGTTTTCGATGAAGATAAATTTATAGTAATAGTTGGTGGACTATAATGACCTCTTTGATTTGGTGAAAAAGTAGAGAGAAAAAAAGAATGAAAATAAATTTTGAATGTATTTAGTAAGAAAGAATTAAAGGAAGGAAAATAAGAATTATTTTTTTATTTTAATGCATAAAAATTAATACTCTGAAATTGTGATGATGAGATGAGAGAAAATGAGAGAGAAATGCATGTTAGTTTAAAAGTATGAAATTTTAAAATTTTTATCTCTTTCCTCTCATTTTTCAATCTTACTAGATAGTCCATGAAGATAATATTATTTTTTCTTTTAATTTTTCCATCTATGAAAGAAAAATTATTTTTCTAGCTTTTTAATTTTTCATTTTCGACATAAATTTTAGTTATAGGTTGAGATAAAAATAAGTATGATTATGATCTTGGTTTTGGGATCGTTTAGTAGTGTAATCGAAAATTTTTTGACTAATTAAGAATGAAACAGTATGAGAAAGACGTCAATAAATTTAGCGTGAGATGCATTAGGCTTGGATGGCAAATTAGGTTAATAGGGAAAAAGGACTGATTTGGGTGCAATGGAAATCGACACCTATGTAGTGGATAAAAGAAAAGTTTAGATGGAGATTTCAACGATGAAAGAAGTATTGAGAGATCACAATGGGGCGCGTTAAATGGAGTGCAATATGCATGGTCGATGGGAGCTCAACATGTGATAGCATGTCAGGAGTGGATCTTGTGGGCAAAATAAAGTTGTATTCATATCATAAAAGGCAATGAACTGCCTACATTTTGAACACACTCTTCGTTTGGATTGTCTTGAAGCACGCAAACTCACCATTTTGTTGCCTTGGGTAACCAAAGGATCAGTTTTAAAGTCTTTTCAACCACACCGAGGTCTACTTTTTCATTGGGGGTTGAAGCTCCACTTCTCTCTCATGGCAACTTTGGCCTTCTTCTTCGGTGCTTTTTTACAATTTCTATTATATATTTATTTAAAAATCAATTACTTTTAATTGTATATAATTAATAATTTTATTACTTAATAAATTAATACAAATATAGTCTATTATTATAGTTATTATGATGAATTTTTTGAAGAATATGATTAACTAAAATAAGTAATCACATATATAATAAATAATACAAAATATTATTTCATTTATTTTTATTTTTTATAATTTAATATAAATATAATATAATTTTAATTATATATTACATCTGCACTATAATATTCAATATCACAACCAATTTCAAAAAAAATATTTTCAATCTCATTGTCCATTCAAAATATATCAAACACCCAAAAATAATAAGAATAAAATAACCAATTCCCACAAAAAAATAAAAAATAAAAACCAGCATTACATACACTAAAGGCCAAACGTCCAAAGAAACAAAGCCACCATCATTCTCGTCAAATATGATTGAAAAGTGATTCCAAGCTAACATCCAAAATCATGTAGCAAAGAAAAGAGGGCCAAACCAAAGCTCAAATTAAAACAACCATAGCATCTCAGAAAGCACCAAACAACAATGCACCATTGGGCTTATCGTTAGATGACCGGAACCTATACCAAGCGATGAAGCAGAAGGATACAATGGAATTGGGAGGAAATTGAGCGGTGGATAAGATGGCAAACTTCGCATATGGGTCTTCATCGTTTCAATGGTCTCCCTGGTGAGCTTTAGTAGATATTAGAGGAGCATAACATGGGTTTTTCAATTCCCAAAGGCTTATAGTTTAATCTTATTAGATGTACAAAAAAAAAAACCATCATTAGGGGGTAAATGCAAGGAGGGCAAGCAGTTGAGTTCACCCTTCAAAATAAAAGTTAACTAACAAAGCATAGAGGAGGGATTAAATTTACGCAAAACGATAAATGATGGGCTATCCTTAGAATTTAACCTTGTTTATTATGTATCTCCTGGGCTAGCCCAAACAAAGAAATATATATAATGTTGGGCGTGGGTCGCGTGCGGCGGATATTTTGAAGATGATCCGGTGAAAACAATGTGCAAATCTAAACCAACCCACCAAACAACCAGTCCCTGCATCTCTCTGTTTTTTGTTTTTTAATCCCATTCCCAGCTAGTTTGTGCAACCGAGGACACACCCACAGAGACTCCCAAATCTTATCTAATAATTTTACTTTTCTTCCTCCTTTTTGCAAACCACTAGACCCCCCCCCCTCTCTTCTCCTTTCACATAACAGAGGACCTTTCCCACCCTTCAACCACTGAAAAAAGATGGCCTCCACCTTCTCATTGCAGATGGTTCATTGCCCTCGCTTCAGTTTCCAGGTCAGTTATGTTTACAAGATTTTTACTTCAACATCCTTCTCTCCTTGTTTTTCATTGTTTTCGGCATTCCTTCTACAGGGTCAAGCTGTTTCAAATGCTCATAGCCCACATATGATCGGTTCATGGTCGGCTTACTCCCAACCTAACTCATCTGCTATCGTCTTAGCATCGAAACTAAACTATGCATCAGGTTTGCCTGTGACCCAACTTTCTAAATCCCCTTCCGTTAAGTACCGAAGAATGGTCTGCAATTCCATGGGAAATGTAAGTCCTTTATTATTAGCTTCCATAGAGTAGATAAGTAGTTTGAGGTCTATTTGGCTGCCTTATCGTATTACATTCCAAGCAAATAACTACTTTCGATCTTGTTTTCATTCCTCTTACCGGACCGGTAACATAGATTCTGAATGTTTCACATATTTGGGGTTTTGTTTAGGATGTAGAGTTGCAAGCGAAAGTGACGACTAAGTGCTTCTTTGACGTTGAAATCGGTGGTAAGGCTGTTGGCAGAATTGTTATGGGCCTTTTTGGGGATGTTGTTCCTAGAACTGTTGAGAATTTTCGTGCCCTCTGCACAGGCAAGCTAGGCTGAGTCTTTTACATTCACTTTTATTTTTGTTTTTTCCTTAATATTTTTCTTAATTAGGTCCGACATTTTTATTTCTTGCAGGAGAGAATGGATATGGTTTCAAAGGATGCTCCTTTCACCGTATTATTAAAGATTTCATGATCCAGGGTGGTGATTTTACTAATGGAAATGTAATCCCTCTCTTTCTTTCCCCTTTTCCTTTGGCTTTCTAAAGAAAGAAATTTCCATTACTAAGTAGAAAACTGGTGCATTTGCTGGCTGTAGGGAACTGGTGGAATGAGTATTTATGGATCCAAGTTTGAAGATGAGAGCTTTGCTTGTGAGTTGTTCTCTAGTAACAAAACCCTTCAAGTTTCGATATTTGAGAGTTTATATTTGGGGTTGATGGGTTAAGTGGTATCTGTAATGAATTGCTAGCTTGATTCCTAATATTTTGAGGCTATTATCTGCAGTGAAGCATGTTGGACCCGGAGTATTAAGCATGGCCAATGCAGGTCCTAATACCAATGGGAGCCAATTCTTTATTTGCACAGTAAAGGTGAGCTATGCAGCCTTATTCTCTTTTGTAGATTATGTATCTCATTATAATTTGATATCATGATTTGCTAATATCACCGTTAGATATAGCTGTAGTTGTGTTTTTATTATGGTCTTTGAGAATAAAAAAAGTATAAACGTTTACTAGAATTCTAGGTTTTGATTTGTGATTGGAATTATACCTTATCAAGTATAAACTTTGAGTTGAATATCAACTGTACATGTGCATAGTTTGCTTATAGCTGAATGCTGACTGGTGCTGCTAATATTTCTTTGGATAACTAATCATGCTAGCTATTTACTTCAAGCGTGGATATTCATTTTCTTATCATGCTAGCTATTCATGTGCTGCTAATATTGTTCATTTTCATTGTTTTTGTATTTTACAGACACCATGGCTGGACAACAGACATGTTGTTTTCGGACATGTGATCGATGGAATGGATGTCGTGCGTGAACTAGAGTCCCAAGAGACAAGCAGGACAGATGGCCCTCGAGTACCATGCAGAATTGTCAATTGTGGGGAGCTGCCTATAGAAGGCTAATATCTGATCCGTTTAACCACTACCACAAATCTCCCATTTTATCATTTACTTTCTCTGCTTCAAGATGATTTTACCTGGTAATACGGACAACAGTCGGCGTTTATTATAGAAGAGAGAATTTTGGATGATACTTTGTAAGCTCTTGGCAGGGGTGTGCTATTATCCTTATCATTTTTTACGGTGTAAGTTTGCAGATTCCATCAAAACTCTTCTCTTAATGGAACATCTGATTTTTCTAGTTTTGATCTATTTCCTTCCAGCTGCTTTTTGGTTCCAAAAATTTGGGTTTAATACATGGATCTTACAGATACTTGACCATTTCCTATATTAACGAGCGTAGTCATTCATATAGCAAATGTACATAATATTAACAAGGGGCGACCTTTTCTTAAAACCTGTAATTTTCTATTTGAAGTGAAACCTTGCACTGCCTTGATGTTGCAAAAACCAGGATCCGAACTCTAAACTTGTTGAACGTAACCTCTTAAGAGCGGTTTACATGCACTAACTTGACTAGACCTTGGGTTCTGGGTGTTGCTTATTTGATTTTGTTGATAGCACGATGCCAACCCCAATGAAACCGCTTGAAAAACTTCCTCTTTAGGAAGCAAGATGAAGAAGAGAAAGTACCAAATCACACCAAAAGGGTTCCAATGGATGGAAGCAAAAATAATAGCCGATTATGATGGTTGGGAGATGCTAAGCTTGTCAACCGCAATGCAGAGATGTAGATGCAAGTGCCACTGCTTGTGCCCACACCTTGAGTCGAGCCTTGACATCTCTTGGATCATCACCTAAATCACAAAACATACCATCAGATTCAACTGAAAATATTAAGCCCTTTACATCTTTCAATAAAACAGTCAGTCATTTTTAAGGTTAATACTTCAGAGAGGTTGGGAAATGTTTGGACTCACCAGGGGCAGCGATACGCCAATTGGTGATGGGAGAAGTGCCATCACTGCTTGTAGCATCAAAACTGGAAAAGCGACTTGGCATCTCCAACTCGAACCCTAAACCCTACACGCCTTCACTTCCTCCATATCCATACACAATGACCTCTTCCCTCCTTTTGGCCTCGTGATCACCACCACCTCACCCTCACTCTCCCCGCTAAAACTATTCCCATTATAACCCACCATTAAACCCCCTTCTTTCTTTTCGCTGCTGCTTTTAATCTCCTTATCCCAACTTCCACTCCTCCTCCTCACATTCTTGCTCCCTTTCTGCCATCCAAAACTACCCTTTTGAGCTTCATTTTCACTACCACAATCTTTGGCTGCTCCTTAGGCAAGACCCGATAAGGTGGGACGGCGGGAAGAGAATAACAATAAGGTTCTTCGTCGGAGTCGGATAAAAGTTGAAGCGACTCTTTGACGGAGAACTCTTCATCAACATCTACGTCAAAGTTTTCAATTGACAATCTCGACATGTTCTTCCCCATATCATCATCATCACCATGAAAGTTCGTGTACGTTGAACTAGTAGACATGGAAAAGCTAGACAAGTTATGTGGATGAGATTGATGATCATGAAAATGATCAAACCCAACATCAATATCATCATACTCAACTTCTTGTATAGAAGAAACAACAGTCATACTTCCATATGATGCCATTTTTTTCTCTTGCTGTGATTTTGCAACTAAAAGAAATTTTTAAAAAAAATGAAGAAGATAGAGTGTTCTTACGTTTACCAAAGTGATTTATTTTATCAGAGAGAAAACATAGAGAGCCCGGCTGCATTTATTTATAACGTACGACATTTGACTTTGTTAAGGTTTTTTCCCTTTTCAATAAACAACACATTTTGGGCATGAGCTGAATAAACTATTTATTTAATTTCTCCAGTCGTATACCATATTACATATTCATAAGTTGTTAAATTAATTAACTGTTTTTGTTAGTGTCTTATTAATGGAGAAGATTGGGTTATTTATATGATATAGTTACTGTTTATGAAATTAACGTTTCAGGTAGGCTCCATGCAATCGACATATATGCTACCCTAAACTTAACACGTGCTCGCTAGTCCAGGTATTCACCAGTTCATTCATTTGGCTTTGTTCCATGTGCTCGCAAATACTTAGGGAAGTGCGAGCTAAACTCGCGAGTTCCTTAACAACTTCATCTGTTGGGGTTCAAACTTGAGTCACAAGTCAGTAGTCTAGATTGTATTCAAGTTTCGGGTTAGCAATTGGATACGTCATAATAATATTATAATTACATCTATAAGTTTAAAAGTTAAAAGTTCTTTACATCAGTGGAGGTTGACACGAATTTAACTTGTCTTTCTAGCGTATGTTGTCAACCTAAAAATGTTTATATTATATTTCTAAATGTGAAATAGTTTGATGGTAATCTTACGCAGAATTTTAATATCAAATTATCTATTTTTAATATAATATGTATGATTTGAAGCTAATAATAAAATCATATATACATGGAGTAAACTATACAGATAGTCGTCTAACTATAAAATATTCTCATTTTAGGCATCCGAAATAAAAAGTTTATAATTTAGTCTTATAGCTTATATAGTTCAAACATTTTAGTCGCTTCTGTTAAAATCACAAATGACAAGTTGACATGGATTTTTCTTTTAAAATTTGATTTTCCATGTAATTGAAGTAAAATCCATGTCATCGTTATTCGTTAAAAATTTATCATTTTAGTCTCCAAACTTTTAATTTAACTTAAATGCGGTATAACCTTAAAAAATTTGGAATATTTGCATTTGTGAGCCTCTGGTGTCAGTTTCAAACGCAGCAGTGAAAATGAAGGAATTGAGAAGGGAAGGCGACTGAATTTGGGGATTAATGCAATAGTGAAGAGGAAGGAATTGGAAAGGGAAGAAGAATGAATTTCGGTTAGGGTTTCATTTTCAAATCCAATTTGGGAATTTCAGAAATGGATGGAGAAAGGGCCTTGTTCAAATTCCATAAGCGAGGGCAACTTCTACAGCCCATTGACGTTCATGTTGATACAATGTGGGGCGTTATTGCGACTCTCGACGCTCTTTGGCTCATCCAAGTTTCTTTAATTTTCAATCATTATTTCTTTATTGCTATTAGATCCATTGAAAAAATCGCTTTAATTGTTTATCCTCTGATTTCTTCTTGTATATGTATTGAGTTGTTTGTGGATTTGTCTTTGTGAGATTTGATGATTAAAAAAAAAACAAAAAATCAAATTCTAAGTTAGAATTTGAGGAAGAAGATGACAGTTGAGATTTCTACGGTTTTAAATTATTTTTTTTATTTTATTTTATCTTGGTTAATAGTTGGTATTGTGCATGTAACAACCTAATTTTAATTTTAGTTGGAACAAGTAAATGTGGTCTGGAAATTTAATTCTGTAAATCGAGTTTGTAAAATCTTGAATTAAAAGATTTGCATATTTAGTATGAATTAGAAGTGTGCATGGGCCGGGCCGGGCCGGGCTCATAAAAAAATTTCGGCCCATTTTCAGGACCCGGGCCCGGCCCGGCCCAAAATATGGGCCTGAAAATTTATCCAAGCCCGGCCCGAGAAAAAATGGTAGGCCCGAGCCGGCCCGGCCGGCCCGGTCATATTAATTTTTTTTTTGCTTTTTTTATTAAATAAAAAATTTTAAAATATAATAAATCAAATACATTTAAAACATAAAAACAAATATTAAAACAAAAAATAAATAAATAATGGAACTAAAATAATTATTAAAATAATACATAAATTAAAAATATAATAAAAAGTAATTATATTAAAATTGAAAAATTGAAACAAATTAAAACTAAATTAAGAATTAAATTATATTAATAACAAAAGTTTTACAATATCAAAATAACATCAAAACAACAAAAAAAAGTAAAGTAAAAGTACTAAAGTTATTTAAAATTAAAAATAAAAATAATTTAAAATAATTTAATATTAAAATCGGGCTGGGCCGGGCCGGGCCCGGGCCAAAAAAATCTTACCCGAGGCCCTACCCGTTTTCTAAACGGGCCTCGTTTTTTGTCCAAGCCTGTTTTTCAGGCCTATATTTTTACCCAAACCCTCCCATTTTTCTGGCGGGCCTTCGGGCCAGGCCAGGCTGCCCGGCCCATGCACACCTCTAGTATGAATATATTTTAAAAAATTGTCAAATAATTAAATTGAGAAAATTATTAATTATAGTGTAGGGATTAAAGTATAAAAGTACAATTACTATTAAATTTTAATTTAGTAAATGCATGGGAACTTGAATAGCAATTAATGACTATTAAATCATTAATGTTATATGGATAGTGGAATGTGATGATCATCCACTCACTTTTAATTAATAATACCTAATTAATAAATAAAACATGGTTAATAGTTAAAACATTAAGTTAATTAAGCTTAATGACACTGATTAAGGTATATATAGCAAAGTGAGTGGGAGACGAAAATCATCATCTTTCTCCAAGCTTGAGCCGTCCAAATTAGGGAGAACAAGAAAGAAAAAAAATTACTCTCTTTTACAATTTGGTCCCAAATTATTTAAGGTAAATATACTTTTCTTTTGAATTTTTTATGTTTTCATGATCATCTAAGCTTGATTATTAACACCTATGCTTTAGATTTTTAGATCAATGAGTTTTATTCAAGTTGTCATTAATGGATATTTGATGAAATTAAGCTTGAAGTTGATGAAATTGTTAGTTCGTAAGCTTGGGGTGATCTTAGGACTAAGTTAGAAGGTAGTGAAAAATGATGGACTTGATTAGAAATTTAACTAAGCTTTATAGTTAATTTTGTGACATGAGAGACTAAATTGAAAATTGTTAAGAAATTATGCTATAGCTTAAAAATACAAGGTTTCTAATGAAATAATATGAAATTTGATTGTGATCTGATCTTAAATATCGAAAAACATGAGCATTTTGAATATAATGACTAAAATGAATAGAATGCAAAATATGTTTAATTATTGTGTTTTCATGTGTTTATGTGAAACTGATTCTATTTCTATAATCAAATTATAGTGCTTAGTAAAGACAACATCGGACCATCTTATGATAAAGGAAAGGCGAAGGTCGTAGATGAGTAGTTATCCCAATTCGTGCTTTCATGATTTTGATCCAATATGCATATAGCTGTTAGATTTGGTGCCCTAAGTGCAGTATATTCATATGTACACTTGTAATTTTTTCGAATATTTTAGTTAATAAAAGTATTCATGAATTATATTAATACCCTTTGTATATTGCCCTCAATGGTTTTTGCATGCAAAGCAAAATTGAAGCAAATATTAGTTCGATTGGGAAGATGAACCTAAATATGTCTTTAGTCTAAATGGAAATGAGCAAACCGATTAAAAGACTAATATGACGTCTATCAAGTCCAATTTGAGAGATACTTTGTCTTGGGTATCGGGGTGGATGACTCCTAAAAGATAAAGACATAGATGTCACTAACTAGATTGATAGGACCCAAGTAGAATAGACCCTAAATCCATTTATGGATTTATTCAGTTGTGATGTTCATAGTGTGACATACCTTAATCCTGAGTGGATGATTGATTTTGTATGTGTGACTCATATACTTTGATGTATGTAAAAGTCTGAGTTCGAATAGATAAGGAACCGAAAGCTAGTGCATTGGGTATATACTTCTGCAGTATGTAGCATCATTCACAATAGTGGAATTCATAGCCCAAGAAATGGGTAAATGATATCTTCTCATTGGCATTACATGATAAGATGGGAAGTAAACGTGGCCATGGTTCGTTTATCTTTGTGATGAATGGCTTAATTACTATTTAATAGTAATTGATTTTTCATGAAAGAAGATGTAATAGTTATCGTGAGATAAAATAAGATCATATTGGGAGAACGAATTTATCCTAAAGATATTAAGGATATCCTGTAAAGGTAACACACTTATGACAAGGTCATTGGATGAGCATTAATTAAGTACTTTTCCTAATGGCATGTCATTTGGGAAAGCTCAGTCACGATACTATAGTGGAACGACTTGGTGACTAAATAAGTTTATAATTAATTGGTGAAAAGCTGAAGCTTAATTATAAATCATTTGAGTCCTAATCACATATGTCCAATCAGTCCCTCTGCTAGCTTGTTGAAACCATAAATGAATTGCATGATAAATCAAATGAATATAAATGGATAGAAATGATAAAGTTAGAGAAATGAGTTACATTCAGAAATGAATGTGGTTTCTCACTGAGTATGGAAATGACTTGAGAAATAATTTAAGTTTTTCAAATTATTATTTAATTAATTAAAGTTTGGAAATGGAATTAAATTAATTGGTAATTGTGAATTTGTTGAATGTAGAAATTAAATATATTTTCTCATGGATTCTTTTACGGTAAAGTTGCGACTCTCCCTTATTGAGGTCACGACATCAAGTCCCTATCATCAAAGTCGAGACATGCCTCTGTTGAAGTCACGAAACTAAGCCCTCTACCTTCATGGTCATGACTTATCCTTATTGAAGTCACGACATCAACCTACGACCCTCAGTATCATGACATTCATTATTCGATGTCACGACAACACCTATGTATTAGTCATTTTTTAGTTTTAGTCCCTCAATTATTACCAGAGTTTTATAAGAGTTTTCGTAAGCCTACTTATAACCCAGATTTGAATAAATAATACTTTTAGAAGAATTAAAAAATCAATTGTATGCATGATTCGTCTTTTGAAAATTTAAATGAAATCATAGTTGCTTCGACAATGAATGTGTCATTTGTTATTTCGGATCTAGCGATTGGGTCGAGTGTGGGGTGTTACAAGGAAAAAATATATTTTAGTCCTTTAAAGTGGTATGTAGCACTTATGACATAGTAATTTGTGTCATGTGGCATCCAAGAATTGGGCCATGTGTTAAAAAAATTCCATGTCAGATTTTTGTTAGAGTTGTTAGCGAGAGTGACCAAAATAAACTGTGGATTACGAACTACCTCCACCCTAACCGATTCTTTCCATCCCACCTAGATGCCACCATAAAAACCAACCACTTCTACTCGATGAGAATACTTAAAACCTAACTTAGCAATAATAACATCTGTTTCAGAAGCATTAACCATTGACTCCAACAAGCTAACAATATTAGGTCTATACTTTGAATTATATTCTCAAAAAATATTAGTAAATTTTGCACTTACACACCCCTGATAGTTCCAAGAAAAAACAGACAAATTCAAATCTATATAGAATTAAAATGTTAAGAAGAACTGACCTTTACTGTTGGGCAACATTTTTATCTTCCAGCTACGTATCAGCCACCTTCAAACCTTTTATACCACCCTCATTTCCATGCTAAGAAGAGATACCCACCATATTGTTGAGCGATTTCGATATTACCACTCGAGTGCTGCCTAACAGCATTCTTGTGGAATTGAGGGATAATATGTGTCAAATCTACCAAAAATAATATTTCTATACCTAAACAATAAATAAATAAATAGCAATATAAGGAATTGGATCGATCCCATAGAGACTGGGGTATCTAAAATTGTTGTTCGGTTCAACCATATTGTGCATCTAGGCAACTGTTGTTCCCATAAAGTGTGACAGTTTGTGCAAAAATAAAAAAGAAGAATTTAAATCTAATAATAAGTAAAAATAATAAATATAATGGAAATAGAAATAACAATAAAAAAATGAAATTTAATTAAATAAATCGATATGATGAAATTCTAGCTTCAAGCTCGATTTTGTTCTTGTATAGCCCAATATTTTCCCGGGCTTGGACCCAAGATAAATAACCCCTAAACCCATTTACAACCTAACCACTACCCAAAAACCTAAATACCCAACAGCCCAATTACACCCAAACCCTAAACTAAATTCAAAAAAAAAAAAGCTATCTAACCCTAGCCACCACCCGAACACTTCAGCAACCACCTACCCCTTGACACCTCCTGTGCGCCAGCCACCAACACCATCTCTTGGCACCACCAACTCTGCAGCACTGCCCAAGGTCACCTCCATCGGCAACTTGCACCTGCAACCATTAAAAAAAGAAAAGACAGAAGACAATAGAAAAATAGCTTGTAAATAGCTATAAAAGCCGAATCAAAATGTTGTAAGGAAGGTCGGCCAAATTTCCAGTCAATACAAACATAGTATTTCTAAATACAAATAAACAAGTGATTTCAGATCACCAAAGCAGAGAATAAGACCAAAACAGAAGACAAATCGAAAGCAAGAATAAAAATAAAGAAACTACACAAGGTGATTAGCATCATTTTTTTTCTCTTTCGAATTATTTTTATTTCTTTCTTTTTCGTTTTTTACTTATTTCTTTTTATACACATAAATATATATTATAAAAAAAGGAAAATTTTTACCTTTTCCGGCCACCGCATGCAGTGGCCCGTGCCGGTGACCGACGGCGACCGACGATCGGCGGTGACCGGCCCCCCTGGCCGGATTTCCTTCCCCCCTCCCTTCTCTCTTCTTTCTCCCTTCTTTTTTTTCTTTCTCTCCTCAAAATGATTTTTTTTGTCAAAAATTGGCCTTATATAGCCCTTCAAAACGACGTCGTTTTGGGGGCTGCCCTTTAACCCCAAAACGATGTCGTTTTGGCCTAACCCGATCCGACCCGACCCGTCTTACCCTAGGATCCGCGTGTTTTTTTGTTTGATGGTCTAATTGCGCGATTGGCCCTTCCGCCTTTTCATGTTTTCACAATTGAGTTTTTAATATTTCCTAATTAGGCCCCGAAATTTGTCGCGCTTTGTGATCTAGTCCTCTTCCATGCGCTGCATTTTAGGAGGAGGGAATATTGCGCTTTTGGTCCCCTAGAGTTGCCCGCGTGTTCATTTTGGCCTTTTCCCTTTTATTTCTTTTTAAATTTTCCCCAAAATTCTGTGCTTAGTTCGATTTAGTCCTTTTTCGTTTATTTTCATTTCTTTTTTTACATATTATTAATATTATTACTATTATTTTATTTCTATTATTATCTTTATTATTACTGTTAGTATTATTTTCATTACTATTATTTTTATTAACATATTAATTATTTTTAACGTATTATTATTACTAATGATTATTATTTCTAGTTTTATTATTATTATTAATATTAGTGTATGTATATTATATATGTATGTATATATATTTATATATAGTACTATTTTAATTACTTTATTTTAATATTACTATTATATTATATTTTCTTTTTTATATATTTCATTATTATTTCTAATATTATTATTATTATTAGTCGTTATTTATTTCTAATATGTATATATTATGTAAATGTTTTAATATTATATTATATATATTTTTCATATATGTTATGTATATAAGTTTTTAATATTATATTTTATATATATTATTATATATATTTTAATATTATTAGTTATATATTTTTTATACTATTATATGTATATTTCTAATATTATATTGTATATTTCTAATACTATTATTTATATATATATGTGTGTGTGTATGTATTTGTGTAGTGTACAAAATAGTTTTATTATTATTATCATTTCTAAGGTATGTATATATTGTATATGTTCTATATATGTTATGTATATATTTTTAATATTACTAGTTATATATATTTCTTATACATTTCCATGTACATATTTTTATACCATCTTATGTATATATTTTTAAATACTATATTGTGTATATATATATATTCTTAGTACCATATTACGTATATATCATGTATATATTTATTTTTACCCCTATTATATTTATTATTAATATTAATACATTTATTTTATCATACGTATATATATATATACTTTTCTTAATATTGTATTTTTTATACATATATATATGTATATATTATGTAAATATTTTATCGTTACTAGTTATATTTTTACTATTTTAGGTATATACTTCAAACATTATATATAGTTTACATACATACTCTTAATATCATGTGTATACGTTCATTATTTCTATTTCATGTTTTATTCTAGTATTACATGTATCTTTATTGTTTGTAATATTATTGTCACACTTATATTTGCTTCAATATGCTTCAAGATCTGTCCTTTTGCTTATTTTTATTTATTAATTTGCTTCACATTGTTTCGAACATCTTATTTTTGTTCTCTAATTAATTTCAATAAGCAAGGCAACATATCGATTTAATATTAAGTCATCGATTTCATCGCTATGTTGGGTGAACATCAATCGACTCGTATTTTGATCGGGTCGCGATTCAATGTTATTTTGAACTTGCAATTTTGAAAATTAAGACAACACTTGTTTAATAAGATACCAATTTTAGGCGTCACGAGGGTGCTAATACCTTCCTCGTGCGTAACCGACTCCCGGACCCCCATTTTCTCTGAATTTTGACATAGACCTAAACTCGGCCTTCATTTTTCCAAAAAATGAGTATCTTTTCAAAAGAGATGATTTATTAGGTGTCCGATCACACCTAGAAAAAAGGATCGGTGGCGACTCCCCTTTTTTATAAGATCAAACCTCGATTTTTAAGCTTTCAATAAATCGCCATAATTAGCGACCAAGCTAAATTTTTACGTCGCTACAGTTCTGATTTTGAATCGACCCTTGATAACAAGTCTTCTCCTTCAACTGATAAGTCAGTTATAGTAATCAAGGACACATCATACCACCAACTTTTCTGCATGTAAATTAATTGCGGGAATGCCTAACAACTAACCTTACCGAACAAACAACCACGACACGCATCCATGATTTAGCTCTCTGATAGCCTTGCGAGCTAGAAGGATCCAACTCAAACCAACGACATCAACACAAGCTTTCAATTCTTTTAATAAAAATAATAATTATTCATTAAGATTTTCTTCATTTTATTAAAAAAATTGATCATTCTCGAGAGCTAATCCATTAAATAGAGAGATTGAACTTAAATTTATTATGTTTTAACATAATGAAATTATGCACATTTCTATTTGCCTAGAAATTTAAAAAAAATAAAGAAATTAATTTATGTAAGATTGGTGCTCATATTTTATATTACATACTTCACTATTATGATTTTAAGTAAAATTTAAGCTTAGGAACTGTGAAAAGATATTTACCATGGTGTTATAAAATTGTCAATCTTTATTTATTAGAAAACCTTCTTTTTCAATACTAATCCAAGATATTATTTTTTTTAATTATTACAATAATATGTTGGTTGACTCTGTTAGAATTGTAAAATAAATCTGAAATAAAACTTAATAAACTAGGATCTATCAGGTACAACCATCAAGAATAAATCAAGAACAAAATTAGATGCGGAAGCGTACCTGAATCCATGAATTCCTTGAAATTTTACCAGATCTTGGGAATTTGATCTTTCAAATTAGCACACAAGAAATTCAGAGAATATCTATTTTCTCTTTCTTAATGATGGGATATTAGAAAAGATATCTTGTGTATAATTTGGGGACCATAACCCTAATATTTATAACATTGGCATATTAGTTCTAATCAAATTCTAATTAGCCCATCATTAATTAGAATTTGATTAGAACTCAATTACTAGAGTATCTACACATATTTGACCCATACTTTATTTAATAATTAAAACCCAATAAAACTTTAACCAAATTAGATCACTTTAAATTTGGGCTAACCTATCATGATAATAAATAATATGTAATTACCCTTGTTATATATGTGATGTCCATATTTTCCAACAAACTCTACATGTTATTTATATAGCATTATAAGCTCAAAATTTTACTATCATATCTAAAAGGTATTCTGAACAATCTCGTCCATTAATTATGTTAACATAGAACCAAGGCGACTTTCGTTACATATATCGTAACTAAATCCATCCATGATCACGTATATTAACACAACCAAATGACATAGATTAAGTATGGATGTGTAGCATGGAAATTACATGCAATATGATCTAAACATGTCTATTTCCAATTGGTCCTCCTTAGTGAGATCAAACCTTACTAAAATCACAGTGTGAATAAACCAAATAAACTTTATTTCTGCAAAAAATAAACTTAATATCTTTAAACTGAAAATGTATCTATAACATAAAAGCATTTAAAAAATACAAACTCCGACTAAAACCAAATATCCTTTAAATGACATTATTCCCATATGAACAATGTGCTCTTATATAACCTTAGGTGTAGTTTCTTAGTAAGCGGATCCGTAATCATGGAGTTTGTCCTAATATGCTTTATAAGCACCTAACCACTTTGAACTTTTACTTTAATAAACAGGAACTTAAAGTCTATGTGTTTTTAGTTTGATGTGCTCCTGTTGCTATTGGAATAAAAGATTGCAATTTGTTTTCACAATTTGCACCTTAGTGACGAAATCTTGTATCCATATTCCATCAAAATCGGAGTCTGTATACCTGATGATCTCTAACTGATTAGACCTCCGATATTTGAGCATGTAATCTTTTGTTCTCTGAAAATACCTTATAACCCTCTTGGATGCTATCCAGTGGTTCAAACTAAGGTTGTTTAAAATATGTGCCTAACATCCTAATAGTGTACATAATATTCCAATGTATACAAACTTGAACATACATTAGACTTTCTACTACTAAAATGTAAAAAAATCTAATGTATTTTTTTTGTAATATCAAAATCATTCTTAGGGCATTGATTGAAGATATACTTATTATTGACAAGCAGTATGCCATTAACATATAAAACCAAATATAGAACCTTACTTCCTCTAAACTTATGGTATATACGATTATCAATAAAATTCATCTCTAAACCGAATGAGATAATCATTTGGTAAAATTTGTAATATTATTGACGAGAAGTTTACTTAAGCCTATAGATGAAGTTCTTTGCAAATCATTAACTTTGCATCATTAGACACAAATTTTTCTAATTGCACCGTATAAATGTATGATCAATGTTACCATTGAGAAACCATTAACTTAAATTCATCTGATGTAGCTTAATGTCAAAATATTCCACTAAAGCCATTATAACCATTTCTCTAGTGGACTTTTTTAATGGCATTCATTCTTGAGGTTGTTGAGTTTGTTTTTCTGGAACAATTACCTCATCTTGAATAAGAAATTATTTAGCATTGTCTTATTAAGGTTCTAGATTTACTTATTTTGTTCAGCATTGTTTTATTAAGGTTTTAGATTTACTTATTAATCAATGATAGGTATGAGAACCTAAACATCATCAAAAGTGATAGTTGGAACTGAGTTAGAATCCAATTCCTCCTCAAAAGCAATGTCTCTAACCTTATTTCTCCTCCCAAACTCAACATCCTCAAAAAATGTTGCAGTTCCCGTTTCAAAAATATTCCTTATTATGGGATCCTGAAATTTATAACCCTTAGATTGCTCAAAATTTCCTTGACTCTTATACTTTATAGACATCAAAAAAGTCAGAAGTGATACCATTTCAACATTATCGTTTTTAGCAAAACATTTCTCAATTCGTCAAGGAAACTTTGGCCGAGTAATCTTTTTAGATTCTTTGCTCCTAAAGGCTTCTGAAATGTTGTACTTCATGATCATTAGACTCATGCAATTTGAACGATCCCACCTCTCAAAATCCCTTTTAACATAATGGGTGTTTTCCACAGTAAGAGGTTGGGGTTGTTCTCCCCTTAGTGCAATGTCTATGTTCATACAACCAAACACTATAAGTAAGTGTCTTTTCCATTCATTGAAATTAGTTCCATTAAGCATGGGTATAGAATTTATATTAGTAGATATTGTGGCAGTAGAAGATGAATTAGCTGAATATAGAACAAAAAATAAATAAAAATAAGCTCACATCAATATTTATAAGTAAACAATAAATCTAGAATAATGACTAATCCCATCTCATGATACCAAACACAACATTAATATCAAGTCTTTGGACAGTAATATTAACAGTAAGTGGTACTCTTGTTGTAGCAATCAAACATTGATAATAAATTATGTCAAATAATGAATTAATCTTTGGACTAACATATTACTCACATAAAGTACCTTATAATTGTCACACATTTATCACCACATATGTCGTTGAAATTCTGCCAAATATTAACTTACTTTTGGGTCAATTAATAAACGCACGAATCACAAAAACATATAATCATCTTGATATTTTAAATAAACTAATCTACACAAAAGAGGTCACTTTGGCGGCATTTTGTTTCAACTAATCTATTTAAAATTGTAGACATCCTTAATTAAAACCTAAAGCCAAAATATAAATTTATTTGTTTCATAATATTTCTTTTAATTTCATCTTTCAATCAAATTAAAAGATAATAGTATATATATTTATCCCAAAACAACATACAACGATGTTGACAAATATAATAATAGTTGAATAAATCATAAACCATAAACAACATCACATAAGACTTCAAATTTAAACCAAAATAATTTGAATAAAGGTAAACATCATCTCAAGATATCAGACACTCCATAATATTTTATCTTTATATAAAATATTAACTTGTAAGTGATATATTGATGTAATAATCAAATATTGACAATAAGAACATGTCAAATCATAAATCTTCCTTTGGACCAATTTATTGCTTACATGTAAAACCAAATAAATGCACATGTTTATTACCATAGTTGCACATGTAATATTATTAACCTTTTATTTGGATCGATCAATATTAACATACCTTTATTTGCATACAACCTTTTATATTTTAAAACAAAATAATTTATACAAAAAAATTACTTTGGTGATTTATTGCTTCAATTAAGTTATTTTAATATATATATAAACATACTAATATTCAAATTTAAAATTTACCCAATAGTCAAATGTCAAAACTATTTTTTTATTACTTTATAGACTCCAAAATAACCCAAAATAAGCTTGTCTTAATAATGCAATAAAAAATCGAAAACCTTAATTTTTGACTCTCTTTTTTTTGTTCCAAAACCATATATATCAAAACCAAACAAAAATAATGTAGTGGTTCAAAGCCAAATAATTAACAAGCACATGTATTCATAATTTTAGCACCAAAGTAATTCATGCATATACATGTATTCATAATCAAATAGAAAAACTTATCATGAATTTACCATGTAAATCCAAAGTTGTATTTATGATTAAACAGGTATTCACATGAATACTTAAAAAATATTTTCAAGCCAATAAATCTAAAAAAAAATCATAATAGTTGGTATATCCCATAATTCAAACAATAAACTATATCATTATAATTTAACCAAATATTTGGAACCATAAGATGCCAAAACCTAAGATTATAAAACCAAACTTAAAACCAAAATATTTAAATATGTATATAGTTGACGTGAATTTGCACTAAAACACCCATAAAATTGAATATATAACCATAACAAAAAAAAATTAACAAGTTCAACGATATCCATCAAAACTTAATTTCACCAATTAAATTAAAAAAGATATCTTATTGAATAATGGCTATAAATACCTATTCACACAAACTATAATCATGCATTAATCCCCAATATCATTGATATGCATATAATATATATACACATAATTATAATAATATAAAAATAATATTGGATTGCCTTACATATTTCATGTAAACTCAAATTTATATTCATGACTAAAGACATTATCATAAAACTTCTTTATACGCACAAAAACTTAGAAAAAAAATCCATAACCACTCAATATAAAAAGAATCCCAAATTATATGAGATTATTTATATGCGCAACTACTTATGAAAATTCATAGCCATCATATTTAAAAAAAAATCCCAAATATATTAATTTTAGTCGGGACACATACGGACTAAAACTTATATAAAATAATTATTGCAGAAACTAAAAGTAATCATTCGTATATATAAGCTGAATTCAATGGTGAATATAATTCATCATAAAGACAAAAGATGATAATTCCATATACATTCAACCACAAACAAAACATTTAAAACAAATAGTGCGAAAAAAAACATCTTAATAACATTCATTTATTCGATTATCAAGTCAATTAACATTCAAAACCAATTATACAACCCAATTGTAATTTTTCAATGGCAAAAAGTTGTAAGTTTGTAACTTTAATTTAATAATGACTTTAACCAAAATTTATAAAATAATTATGTAAAAAGAAAGACAGAAATCTCACAAATCAATTTTTATCAATTGATTATAAATAAATAAACCTTCATCTTTCGAATAGCATATGCAAATATTAAACTAGATTATATTTATAAAACCTTAAAACTTTATTTAAATAATCAAAACCAAAAATTTATCAAGAATCTCAAATATTCAACATAATAGATAATTAAAATATCAAATCCATAAAATTAAAAAAGAAAAACGAATCAATCCAAAATTAATAAAGAATCAATTTATTCTTAATAATTCAACATGACAAAGCTCAGATACCACTTGTTAGATTTGTAAAATAAATCTGAAATAAAACTTAATCAATTAGGATCTATCATATCAAATCATCAAGAATAAAACAAGAACAAAATTAGATGTGGAAGCGTACCTAAATTCATGAATCCCTTGAAGTTTTATTGGATCTTGGGGATTTAATCTTTTAAATTAGCACACAAGAAATTCAGAGAATATTTGCTTTCTCTTTTCTAATGATGGAATATTAGAAAATATATCTTGTATATAATTTAGAGACCATAACCCTAATATTTATAACATTGGCATATTAGTTCTTATCAAATTCTAATTAGCCTATCATTAATTAGAATTTGATTAGAACTCAATTACTAGAGTATCTACACATATTTGACCTATACTTTATTTAATAATTAAAACCCAATAAAACTTTAATCAAATTAAATCACTTTTAATTTGAGCTAACCTATCATAATAATAAATAATAATATATAATTACCTTTATTATAGATGTAGTGTTCATATTTTTCAATATTCTACGTTTGGGACACTTATATTTTACTGGGTAGATTTTCATTTTCAGACCTACAAAATTTAACTATTTTAGCAACCAACCAATGTTCAACACATACACTTGAAAACAACAATAAACAACTAGTTTAAAACTGGATACCCAATTTCTAAAACATATTAAATATAATGATTGCCGACAATGGAGACTGTGACTGGAATACATAGCTATACCTATAGGGACACTGCTTCATTGACGAATATCTGGTGAAGGGTTTATTGGTACTATATATTTTATGTTATTATTTGGTATTATTAGATATATAATTTTTTATTTTATGTACATTTTATTATATATATTTAAGTTTTATAGTTAACCTTTCTAATAATATTATTGTCAAATTTTTGAATTAAATATGTGACATTAGTAACATATAATATTATTAATATTACTTCCTTTTTTTTATATGGTGGGAGTTATATATTACACTGTTTAACTCTGATTCTTTTTAATTATTTGTTAAATTGCTTGGTGCTAATTGGCCCAATGGTGTTTTGTTTCGTACGATTTCCTTGAATTTGTTATACCAATGAATACTTCAGTTACAAACCCAAATATATATCCTTAGTTAATGTTTGAATTTTAGAATTTTGATTTGTATTTAGAAATTTAACCATTACGATTATTTATTTACATTAAAAAAAATTTACACGTACAACTAATAATATTAAAATTATTTTTATATATTTAAAAATATTTTTAAATTTTTTATATATCCTAAAAGATACCAATAGAATTTAAAAAAAATAAAATAGTTGAAGTATATTAATAATTAAAAAAAACAATTCAACAACCGTAATAAATGGAAACTAAAAACCCCCTAAATAGAAAAAACTCATTTCCTACAATCAATAACTATACCCTAGCCAAGTTAATGGACTCTGCAATTTGAAACTAGGGGTGAACAAAATCCGATTCGATTCGAAAAACTCGATAAAATTTTTAAATTTTGAATTAAATAGTTTGAGTTATTTGAGTTAATCAAGTTATTTGGATCATCTCAAATAAAAAATTAAGTTTTTCAGCTTAACTCGAATATGAATTACACAATTCGAGTTATCTGAAAATCTGAATAAGAAAAGGCAAAACTACGCCATTTTGATAAATGTTTACCTTTTCTAAAGTTAAAAATAAAAACCATTAAGTTAAAAGGCAAATCTACGTTGTTTTGATAAATGTTTACTCATTAAGTTAAAAGGCAAAACCAATTATATTGTTTATGTAGTTAAATAATTTCAAACTTCGTTTACTAGTTAAATAATCGGTTTATGTAAACACAACATTGAGTATAAATAATAGGATTCGTTAACTCAACTCAACTCGACTCGAAATTTTTTGGCTCAATTCGATCTAATTCGAAAAAAATTCAAACTTAGTTTGGTTGTTAAAATTGGATTCGTCAACTAGACTAACTCGAAATTTTTTGACTCGATTCGACTCGACTCGATGGAATACTCACCCCTATTTGAAACGACATAACACAATCAAAAGTCCATTCCCAAATATTTCTTTTCCCGGTGGCCTGAATATCACCACTTCCTATTTTCTCCTATTGACTCTTACTTCTCTTCACTACTGTTTTCCATAATCAGCGAGTAGCCCAACAATACCTTGAAATCGGTTTTCATTCACAGTCCAAAGGTACTCCCCCTAATCGTTTCCCGCTGATCTTTCTCCACCACCTCCTCTACAAAATCTAGCACCCCATTAAGAAGTGTTCATTTCCTCCCTTAATCCTTCGATAGCCAAAAGATGAGCCACTTGGTTCCCCTGCCTTTGAATATACAAGAATATACAATTTTTAAATTTCTTCTGCAAAGAGTTTAGATCTGAGATGTAAGCACTGATGCATGAATCATCTTTCATGTTTGCCTGCAGTTTCTTTATCACCATAAGAGAATCGACTTTGATCACCACATCTTGAAACCCCAATTCAATGCCCAATCAAACTGCTTGGAGGCATACAATAGCTTCCGTAGCAAACCCCGTTAGTATGTAATTGTTAATAATTGTTGTTGACCCCAGAACAACCCCCCTTTGATTTCTGATAACAATCCTCAAACATGATTTCAAGTAATGGACTAGAAAGCCCCTATCAAAATTTATCTTTATGAAATCATTCTCTGAAAGCTTCCATATTACAATCTCAACTCTAATAACGAGTAACATTTTGTTTAAAGCATATAATTCTTCTAATTGATCTTGAATCCTTTCTACTATTGCTTGAGCCTGATTTTTAATCTCATCATGTATAAATTTACTTCTTTCAATCCATAACACCCAAAAGGTACATCCCACCATCTTGAAAATCTGGTTAAATGAGGTAGAAAATAAATTATCAAGGCAATCTTGAAAAATAAGTTTAGTGAACTCCATATGTTAAAAATATTTAATTTGTCCCACACTTCTGTTACAGTGATACAATCCTAGAATGAATGCTCGAAAGTTTCTGAACCATTCAGACATCTTGGGCAAACCGGTGACCCTACTAATCTTCTATTGTAGAGATTATAGAAAATATGAATATAGTTTGAAAAAATCCTCCAGACTGTAATTTTTATCTTCTCCAGCAGATTAAGTTTCCATAGTTTCTTGAAAAAATTGTATAATTAATTTAAGTCCAATAAAGCTTAGATAAGAATGTACTTTGTAGAAGAATGTCATACCTACTATGAATCGAGAATACCCCAAACTCCTCACCTCGCTAGACAATCAAATTCTCTTGAAGAGTTTGTGCTAAGGGAATACACATAATTTTCCTTGCTTTCTCTGTTGGAAAATGTGCCCATATTGTAGTAAACATGTAACTACATTTTATTTATTTTGAATGATGAATAAATAAATAAAGTTAATTTCACATTTCACTATTATGCCTTTTTTATTTTTGTCTTTTATATTTTGCATGCATAGCAAAATTGTGACAAACAAATATTAGCTCATTGATTGTCTAAGTTTAAACTGAAGATAAGTGGCATTGTAGGAACGTTTACATTGCGATAAAGACAACATACTTCTGAAGATAATCTAAATAAGTCCGTACTCTCGCAAAAGAATCAAATTGAGCATTTGATTCAAATATTGAGAAGGATTATTATGTCGTCTACATTGCAATAAAGACAACATACTTTAGAAGATAATCTAAATAAGTCTATAGTCCCGCAAAAAAATCAAAGTGAGCATTTGATTTAAATACTGAGAAGGATTATTATGTCGTCTACAATTCTAATTTGGGAGATGGCTAGTCTTGGCTATCAGAGTAGTTGACTCCACGAGTAGAGACATATATGTATTCATTGGTAGAATGATACATTGGACTAGACACAAGACAAATTAATTTTGAATCCGTTTGTGAATTAATTCACTTGTGACGTTCATTGTGTGATTTACCTAAATCTTGAGTTAGTAACTGACCATGTGTATCCAACTCATGTGCTTTGATATAAATGGAGGCTTATGCTCTAAAGATGATCGAACCCATAGCCGGTATGTTGGGTACATGACTTGTGTATGGTGTAATGCCCCGAAATTTGGGCGCTGAAGTTTTGGGTTACTAAGCTTAGGGACAGTGAGGAGGTCGCACACATGAGTTAAGTTGTGCAATTTAGTGTCAAGAATGGGCCTACTGGTCTGGTGGATAAGTGGAATGTTATTATGTTGGAGGTCGTGGGTTTGAGTCTTGTATGTGTATGTTGGAACATTTTATTTTATCTAGCATTAAGTTAGTCTTTTTATCGATTTATTTTATTAAATATTATTTTTTTTTTATTTTTTTATTTTTTCTTATCATTTGTTTTTGTTTTTGTTATACGTTCTTTATTCCTTCATTTCTTTTTGTTTGTCTTTTAGCTCTTCTCTTTTCTGCAAAATCAGTTTTAGTCTATAGTAGTTGAAGTGCTTCAATTCCTATCACCAAAGCTGTGACTAAACATCCCCGTCGTCACCTCCGATCATACAACAGGTGTAGGTTCAAACCCTTTTTCCTTTTAATTTGCAAATTCTAATTCGGCTTTGCGAAAAGTCGATTAAGGATGTGATATTGTTATTTTTTACCTAGAATGTGTTTGGTTTTATCTATTTTTGATCCAATGAGTACCAAAAAGCATTTTGTGGCTTGAAACATCGAATTCGAGGCTGTTTTAGATGATTTCGTAATCATTCTGACGGCTACACGGGCATGTGCCTCAGCACACGGTGGTGTGGATTTGAGAACTAGGGTTTCCAGGCCAATTTGGGTGCCACACGGCCTGACCTCATGGCTGTGTGGCCGATTTGGAGAGGTTGTTAGAATTCACACGACCGTGTCCCTTGGGCACACGGGCGTGTGGGTTTGGGAATTAAAGAATCAGGGATTTAGAGTCATAAGGCCGTATGTCTTATTTGGGGATCAGAGATCCTACACAGGTGTGTGTTTCGGGATACACGGCCGTTTCTAGTGGTCACACTGGTGTTTGAGACCTTCACATGGCCGTGTATGCCCTACACCTTATTTTAGCGAAATTGGGCAGTGAGTTACACAGCCTGTTTACATGGCCGTCTCCCTACTTCACACGAGTGTGTACCTCTGTCACACGGTAGTGTGCTACCCTTTCCACAGGCGTTTGGACCCTCACGGCCTGGATTGCTCCACACGGCCAGAGCACACAGGTGTATGGCCTTATTTTGCCAACAATGATTTTAGGTCAAATTTAAGCGTAATCGCAATTTTATGTGTTCCAACCCTTGGCTAAGCCTTACTGAGGGTAATTATGATTCTGATCTGGGCTTGATATGTGTGTACTTGTGATTGGTTGTATGATAAGCTTGATACTGAATTCGAGTTATGAGTGTGCACATGTTTGATCCTTTAACTGGCTGACTGGATGTGAGTGATTGCTTTTGAATGATTGTCTGAAATTGTTGTTCCGTTCTAAACATTTGACTGTATACATACATTCATGTGCATAAAGTGTTTTGAGGGGGATTTTGAAGAGAAGGAAGATTGAGATTGACTGAACTGGAAGTTTTACTGCAATCCATCGGTATAGCGGATTACCATATTACACTGTACCGCCTGTACATTAGCTACGCTATGTACCACTATCTGATCTGGCAGTTCATACTGCATGTCTATACCGCGGTTTATCGCATTGCATAGTACAACTTATATGCTAGCTTTGCTGCGTAATATACGTGTTTGGAAGTTTATCTGCATACTGTTAGCCCCAATACCCAGAGGATTGAGGGTGATCCCAATACCCTGATGGTCGTGGACAATGCTGATGGTCATTGTTATCGGGCAACCCGGGATGACATTATATAGAGTGTAGGGTTGGATGGGATTTTCAAGGTCCTATATGGAGTGATTGGTTGGATGAGCTAAACAGTTCTGTGAGGAGTGATGGTATAATAGCCTGAATTTTTAGTGGTGTCGGAATGGTGATTCGAGATCACTAAATCTGACAAACGAGTAGAAAATATTATAAATTTAGTAAGTATAAGTTAAATGTGAAGTTAGGAAAATTTTTGAAATAGTGAATAGTGTACTAGGAATAAATATTAAAATAATTAAAATAAAAAAAACGAGGTATCGAGACCTCGAAGATTTTCAACCGAGCCATAAATATTTTTATAAATATTTATAGAGTGTCATTGAGTTGGTATTAAAGTTCCGTTAGAAAATTTTAACGTTTGGATAGTTAATTAACTAAAAAGGACTAAATTGGGAATAGTGTAAAATTTGTTAAATTGTGATTAAATAGCTTAAGTGACTAAAGTGGAGGGATTTAAAAGGAAATTAGGCCCAAATTATATGGGCTGGACGGTTGGGTAAAAAAAAATCAGCAGAATGTAAGGAGAAACAGGGGCAAAATTGGAAACTTAACAAATTAAACATTTAAAACAAAGACAAAAGTGAAAAATCTAGAGATCTCTTCACAATTTATCAGCAAAAACGCCATAGGAGGTCTGGAATAAGCTGGTTTTTCATATTTTTGAATCACATCGAGAACCCGAAACAAGTCGAGGAAAAGAAAAAGTAGCCGATTAGTCCCTGAACTTTTACAAATTCTGCAAATCGATCCAGGTAAGTTCATATGGCTGAAATTTAATGATTAAATGTTAATTTCATGAATTATACAATGTATGATGAAATGTATTTATTGTTGAAATGAGAATAAAATAAAAATGTGAAAATCGAATAAATGATCAAATTAAGTGGAACACCGGATTTGAGTACTTCTGATCAAGAAACAAAGTGATAAGTGGCTACACTTATCTGATCAAGAAACAAAGTGATAAGTGGTTACACTTATCTGATCAAGAGACAAAGTGATAAGTGGCTACACTTATCTGATCAAGTGATAAAGTGATAAGTGGTAGCTTCAGCTACACTTATCTGATCAAGTGGCAAAGTGATAAGTGGTAGCCTAGCTACACTTATCTGATCAAGGACAAGTGATAAGAGGTCATATGTCAAAGTGAAAGTGAAGTACTCAATTTTCTGTAACTGTTCCTTAATTTTGATAAAGGATGGTAAGTGACAAATGGGCCCAAAGGAATTATGGTAAAAGAATAAGTAGTAGTGAGTTTATACCAAGGAACTCACCAAAGATTGTGGTTGACAGGTAAATTTAGTAATGGTGTATATTGTATAAATGTACAAGTGTTTGGTAAGATTTATGTTTTATGCCTATGAACTTACTAAGCTTTTCTATAAGCTTACATGTGTGTGTTTATTGTTTTTGTAGATTAACGTATTTATACATTCGGAGGATCGGATCTACATCAAGAATCACACTATCCAGATATACTCCGGTAGTTTATGTTAAGCAACTTTTGGATTTATATGGCATGTATAGGGAATTGAAGTAAAAGTAAATTTGAATGTTATGGTTGCGTTAGATATCGAAATATATACATGTTTTTAGTTTGAAATGGTTGATTGGTTGAACTTAATTAGTATTTAAATGAAGTAGATGAAATACTGGAATTGGTTGTGATTTGAAATTTGCAGGGAAGGTTAGACAATTATAAAGGGGTTATATTGAATTTTTTTTTACCCAACCGTCCAGCCCATATAATTTGGGCCTAATTGCCTTTTAAATCCCTCCACTTTAGTCACTTAAGCTATTTAATCACAATTTAACAAATTTTACACTATTCCCAATTTAGTCCTTTTTAGTTAATTAACTATCCAAACGTTAAAATTTTCTAACGAAACTTTAATTCCAACTCAATGACACTCTATAAATATTTATAAAAATATTTATGGCTCGGTTGAAAATCTTCGAGGTCTCGATACCTCGTTTTTTTTATTTTAATTATTTTAATATTTATTCCTAGTACACTATTCACTATTTCAAAAATTTTCCTAACTTCACATTTAACTTATACTTACTAAATTTATAATATTTTCTACTCGTTTGTCAGATTTAGTGATCTCGAATCACCATTCCGACACTACTAAAAATTCAGGCTATTACAGATGGGGGGACGAAAAGGTGTGTTAGCCGGATGGGTGGGTTTTTTTAACTCAACTGCACTCATATGCATCTCATTGATTGTTCTGTGATTGCGACTGTTTGATTGTATTGTTCGACTGAAAGGCACTTGTGCTTATGTGAAATTGTTAAACTCTAATTGTATCCAACTGAATGAATTGAATCTGACGATTATTGAGAATTATTACTACTGTGCCTGAATGGTACATGAGACTGTAAGTGACTGATTGCCCTGCATGACTGAAAAGCATTTATGGTATGTTTGATTTTGGGCAAATATGCTCAACTGTCATCTGTTGGTAAGTTCACTTTTTATATTTCAACTGGTTCTAAATAATTCTATAAGTATGTTCTGTTTCTGGGTCTGTAGTTAGTGGGTTTTGATATCACACTGAGCTCGAGTAGCTCACCCCCTTCTGTTACCCCTTTTAGGTACCTTTCTAATTTCTGACGTTGGGCTCAGTACGCGGAGGTCTCGGACAGTTTCGACAGAGTGGATTATCAGTTTGTGATTTCTAGTTTTAATCTTATATTTGGTTTTCAAACTGTAAGATTTTATAATATTATGGTACAAATTCTATTTTGGATTTTTATACGTGTAATTATTCTAGTTATTTTCAAACTAAGCTATAATTCTATTTGAGTTTTAAATTTCACTGCAATGGTTTGGTTTTTACTTAGTAAGGTTTGAATGTTTTCAACTTTTAAAGGGATTGTTTTTTTGTAAAATTTCTCATGATCACTTCAGTGATCAATGTAGCATCTCGGATTCGATCTAGACTTCTAGGCCAGGTTTGGGGTTTTACATTTAGTATGGCTTTAATAGCAACAGTGAAATTCATAGCTCAATTAAATAGTTAATGATATCCTCTCATTAGCATTGTGTGGATTGATAAATATAGAACGCGATCACGGGTTGCTTGTTCTCGAACGAGTAATTTATCACAATCATTTGTTGATAGTGATCATATTAATCATTAAGAAGACACAATGGTGACAATGAGATAAAATAAGATTATATTGAGTGAACGAATTTAACTCAAAAGAATCAAGGATATCATATGAGGGTAACACACACATGACGAGGTCATTGGACAAAATAGTTGGATGAATTACTTTTGTAAAGAGTATACAATAAGGAGTTTTCAATTATGGTACTTCTTGTGGACTGACTCCATGATTGAGTAATTGCGAATTATCGAAACGATGCTCCTAGACATAATTGCAATCACTAGAGCCTAATTGTATATGTCTGATTGGTCCCTCCGCTAGCTTAACAAAAATTCGATCGAACTACATTTGAATCAGAAGAAAATTCTACAATTTTAGGAATAATTTAATTGAGTTGATTTATTCGATGTGAAATTAAATTAGGTGGTCGTGAGAATTGTTCAACTAGAGAATTTAACTAAAGAATTTTCTTGAAAATTTAAATTGGAAAATCTATGTGATTTTTGGAAAAATTAATTTTGATCAAGTAAATTTAAATTAATCAAATCAATTAAAATCAATATGATATTTTTGGAAGTTAATTTTCAAGTCAGACAATTGACTAAATGGGTAATTGAACTTGAATATTGGACATGATATCGTAAATTGGACCCGGGAGCCCAAAATCGAGTGTGAAATTGGGTCGATGGTCCAACCGATGGCTAGATTGGACCGGTCGGGCCATCATTAACTCAAACCGAACCGACAGTAATCGAACCGGTTCGGGGTGCCATAAGGGTGTCGCACCTACATCATTGGATACGGCGATGCCGATGGCTACGGTGACGGTGCCCCAATGGCCGGGGGCGGTTAGTCGTCGGTGGTTAAGCAGTGGAAGAGTTACATCCCTATTGGAATTCCACCAGAGAATTTGATTTCAGCTTAATTATTCCAAAAATAATATTATTTTAATGGTTTAATATTAAATTTAATTTAATACTTATCTTAATAGTATTTTATTAATTTAATATTGAAGTGATTATCTTAATATTAAATTTAATTTAATGTTTATCTTGTAGATAAACTGTTTATTATTTTAATATTTAATTTAATCTAATATTTATCTTGATAAATATTATATTAAAGTGATTAAGTTTAATTATAGTTGAACTCTCTAAACTCTTCCTATATAAAGAGAGCATTGAGTCATTATTTACACACTTGAATTTAAGAAAAAGTTGTAGAGAGAAAATTCTCTGAAGAGATTATTCTAGGAAATTTATAGAGATATTTTTTTTATTTAATACTTGACTCAAAAGTTTAGAGAAATTATTAAATTACCCACCAGTAATTTTTGTGAAAAAATTTCTTATTCGAAGCGTGCTCACATTCAGCAGAAGTGAGCTTGAGGATAGCGGAGAAGACTACTGGGTCGAAGCGTTCATCCTAGATGAATCGAAAAGGTACAATTTTGATTAAGTGTTTATTACTTTAAATATCACAACTAAGATCTTGTTTTGGAAAAATTTTAAAACTCTGGTTTTTCCCTAAATTTATTTTCTACTACGTTTTTCAAACCTTTTTTCCCGACATCCTCAACACTAAACATATTAGTAATCAATTGTGGATTCCACTACCTAGTTTATTGATCAATTAAATCAGAGACATTTATTATATTTTTGCCACTAAATCTTACCTGAATTATGTGCCTTTTCAATCTAGGAACCAACACCTCTATCCAAACATTAGTTCTGGAACCAGCACCCACATGTTAGCACAAACCTTCTTGGAGTAATCCCTTTGCGGATCATATACTCTTCCACGTTTAAGATGGGTAAGCTCTTAAATTTGAACTCATAAAATCTGACTCTGAGTAATACTTTTTTTTAGCCATATTTAGTCAATTTATACAATATGCTCATACTAGCATATCCTCGTTTTCTATGCCATAACAAATTTTCATTTTTAATCAAGAGGCAAAAGTTTTAATCATGCAAGTCTTCTAAGTGCACCATGTATGTATTTCTTATTCTATGATCAACAAGCATAATCTTGTTAGATACAATGTCAATACCTTTACATCCATTAGACTCAAAATGACATTGAGACCTTTATCACATAATTGACTAATACTCAATAGATTATGCTTAAAACCGTTGACATATAAAACATTTTCAACATAAATTGAAGAGTTTTTATCAATAGAGTCAATTCCTTCAATGAGTCCGTTAGAGTTGTCACTAAAGGTAACTTCTCCTCCATTTTTTGGTTTCAACTCAATTAAATGGTTATTTTCACCGGTCATGTGCCTTGAGCATTCATTATCAAGGTACAATGAGTTTTTTCTTGAATTGTCACCATGAAACAATGCTCATTTCATACAAACATAGAATTAATTATTGATTTTTGGTACCCAAATTCTTTTGGATCCATAAGCATTAGTTGCCAAGAATCTAGTGACTTTAGGTAGCCATTTAGAAATGACATTCTTGTCTTGAGTAGTACTTAGTCCTTTAGGGGCCCATACACTCTTAACAAATTTTCCTTTGTAAAAACTTGGGGAACCTCTATGTTTATAAAAATTAAAGCTTGATTTAACAAAGCTTTCCTTTGAATTTTCTTCATTTTCAAATCTTTTTGGAAAAACTTTGTTAGATAAAACTTTTCGTTTTTCAAGCAACTCAAGTTGATTTTGATGATTATCATGAACTTTTGAAAGTAAATTATGCAAGTCAGAATTCTTTTTCTCAAAATTATTTATAATTGTTTGCATATCATTTATCTTACTTTCAAGTTCATGATTGGCCTTGGAGAGTGAATTATTTTCATCTTTTAATTTTGAAATAGTTTTCCTATATTTTGAAACCATTAAATCAAACTCCAAGCCTAATTCATCATAGGCATCTTGCAACTCATCAAAATAATATGAATTTGAAGTAGATTAGTTAGAAGTTACTTTAGAATCATTTATGGCTATAAGGAAAAAGTAAGGTTCTTCTTGTTCTTCATGAGTGACCTCAAGCTTATCCCATAACTCATCGGCATTGAAACAAGATGACACCCTATTGAACTTATCCAGACTAAGTGTACAAAATATAATGTGCATGGCTTTAGTATTAAGTTGTACATTCCTTTTATCTTCTTCACTCCATTCTCTTTTACTCATTGACATTAAGTTTCTCCTTGTTTTTGAAAAGTAAAAGGACTATCCATGATGATATCTCAAGTCGCAAGATCATTCGCTTGAATGAAGAGCATCATTCATGTCTTCCAATAAAGTAATTTGGCCTACTAAAGTATGGAGGCTTTGAGATGGCTGAGATTCTTTATAGAAACTTGACCCAGAAGTGGACGTTGTTTTTGTAGAAAGTGTTGATGATTGTTTGAGCTTCTCGAGGATCTTCTCTTGGTTGTTAAACTGTCTCTAGAGACTAGCTCTGATACTAATTGCTAGCTCGATTGATCATTGAAAATAGCCAAGAGAGGGTGAATTGACCTTTTAAAAATTTGGTGGAAACAATAAAAGAATATGAAACAATAAACGCAATGATTTATAGTGGTTCGACCCCAATTGCCTACGCCACTAACTTAGCTTTCTACAACTAAGGATATTTCCCAAATTCACTAATTTGATCAACCTTTGAGGATAAGGTTTAACCTTATAACTCCCTTAAGATTTCTATCCAAATAAACTAACAAAGAAATAATCCTTACAAGATTAGGATGTTTTCCAATTAAGCACAAATACAAGGGAAACATTTGAGCTAATAGAAAATACAATGAATGCTCACAAGTGTTTACAAGAAGAAGATAAAGAATTGAAGCACAAAGTGATTGATAATGGATTTTTTATATATCTTGAAGCACTTGATCTATTGTAATCTCACTTTTTGTTATAGGGCTTTCAAAAGCTGGTATTTATACCCTTTAATTGATTTCCAGCCATTGTGGTTGTTGAGGAATTGAATAGAGTCATTAGGGATGAAAATATCATATAATTAAATTCACTTGCAACAAAAGGTATCGATACTTTTTCTATGTGTATCGATACTATTAGCATTTAATACATGATTCCAAACATTTACAATGATACCAAAGACATTTTATCGATACCTGGTAAAAGGTATCGACACTTTTTGTTATCGTTTGAAAAATCATCAAGTTAGAATGCAAAAACGATATTAATATCAAAGATTGTATCGATAAAAATACAATAGGTATCAATACTTTTTGAAAGGTATTGATACCTTTTATAGGGAGCAGTTTTTCAATCAATTTATAAAATGTTTCAATTGAGTTAAAATAGTTTAAACCATTTTTTAACTTTGTCCAAAATTTTTCTAAGTATTCAAAATATTTTCTAAGATGTTTGAAAGTCTTGAAGCGATTTTTATGTTTTGAACTTTATAATTTCTTTATTCAAAAAAACATTTTTGTTTGTTATATCAAAACAATTCATCGAATAAAGCTAGTTTAACACACATAAATTCAACCACTCACCCCAATGGATCTTTTTCTTCCCCCATGCTTTTGCCATCAAAATCACCTTGGAATGAATCTGGACAAATGATTGTCTAGATTCATGTTGCATCTAGACAACCATATTCTAGATTCATTCTTAACTTAACTTTTAAATAGTTTTTAAATTAATTTTTTTAATTTTTTTGAAATTTTTGAAATTTATTTGATATTTTTATAAAATTTAATAATGTTTTAAAAATTTATAAAATTTTAAATTTTTTTATTTTTTTAAAAATAAGTTTTGAAATGAATGAATCCAGACAAAAATATGTCCAAGTTCATTCCAGTAAAAAGATTTAAATATTCCTTCTAATTTTTAATTTTTTAAAAAAATATTTTTTTATTGACGTGTCAGTTGACATGTCGTTAACAGGAGCAACATATCTGCATCTTTAACAGCTACGTCACCTCAATAACAGTCAAAGACAGAAAAAAGATATTGGTTAATAGGTTTAATTGATGCAATTTAAGAGTTTGAGGGTTTAATTGAGTGTGTTTTTCACATAGGAGTTTAATTAATTTTTCGCCAAAGTTCAGAGGTTTATATATCCCTTAGCCTAAAGTTAATATATACAACCAACCCGAACATCACGAGTATATTATATGTACTATAATAGCATTTGGAAGAAAATAAAGGTATCATTTGTGGAGTGTGATAAGTGAACCACACGTAATCATTTTATTATAAATAAAATATGCATGCCACAAATATTTAAAATTTTATTACAATATTTTAATTTAATTTATTTTTGTATCAATTATATTTATGTTGTAACATTAAATTTAAAATAAATTGTTTTAATTTTTTTAAAAATCATTTTTAATTTCAAAAGAAAAAATTGTGTCAATAAATATATTCTAAAAATTATTAAAATTCAAATAATTTTAAAATCATGTCAATTAATATGAGATCATTAAAGTGGAAATTATTGTTTGTATGCTAAATATTTGAATTTAAATAATTATTACTCCATATAATTGTTTTTTTAATAATCGCTAAGCTATATAATTGTTATTAAAAAATTGGTATACCATATAATAAGATAGTTTGACTCAAAATGTATGTTGCAGATTTATACATTCTAAAATTTCACCACTAAAATCTTTTCGACTTATAAGTTAGAATGTGCTGGATAAATTGCAATTTTAAGTATTGAATTTTTATCGCCAAATTTTATTAGTGTTGAATTTATATTAAAAACCATTTGGAAAAAAATAATAGATGAAGTATTGAATATAATTATATTATTTGATAAAAATAAATATTTATTTTTAAAAGATTAATATCTTTTTAATTTTAATATTGTTAATATAATATTTTATATTATTTTGGATGAAAAATAAATATAGTAACCAGAATATATAATTTTTTAAAAAATGATAATTTATTTTAAATTTTAATAAAATAAAATCAACTTAATATATACATACTTATCTTATTCTAACATTTTTATTGAAAATTTATATCAAGTAAAATGATTATCAAACACATTTAAAATATTAAATATTTATCAAATACACTCAAAATTTTCAAAACATTTATTATATATATTGGTTGTTTTTTAAAAAATAAAAACAACGTTACTATTATTGAACGAATATCAAAATCATAACAACGAAACCAACAAGTAATAGACAAAAACTAATCTAGGCCATCAACAAGCCCTTCCCATACACCCATCCTAATATCTATCGCTTGTCAAGGTGGAATTATCAAATAAAATTCGAGATAAAAAAGGTGGGATTGATTCCCAAATATGTACATGAGCACAGAATAAAGCTAACCTAGTTAACTTGTGAGTCGCTTTATTAACACTCCACCAATCTAATTAAATGTCACATGGATTCTTAAGAAAATGCAATCCCCAACAATCATGAACTATATTAAGCTTAGAATTGTCGAGTTCCTTCCACCACCACATTGTTTGTAATACCCTAAACTCGGTCTAGACGTTATGGTCGAATCTGACAATGTCACATTATTGGATTTTGAAAACGGTGTCGTTAAGTTAAACCATACCAGTTTATTAACCTTTATCGCCCTTATCAATTTCAAAACTCTCATTTTTTTAATTATTTTGTAGCAGAAGCTTTAGAGCAAATACGCTGTGTTTAGAAAATCATTCAAGATTTTTAGAAAACCTTTACTTTTAGTAAAATCTAAGTTATATCACGTTTTGCGGTTATTAAATCGTAAAATCGTAGTCTAACCCAAATTAAAATAAAACAGTCCGTAAAGTCCAAATTACACAAAATAAACCTCAAAATAACCAGAACATAAAAATTTAATTGTAACTAAAACCAGTTCGAACATGTGGTCACTGAGGGGCTTTGTAGCATCGATCCGCCTAAGACTGTGGGTTACCTGTACATAACAAACAAAAAAGGGTGAGTTTACGTAAACTCAGTGTGTAACCCCACAGAATTAGGCATACACATAACCAAAAATTGGAATCAGTCAGATACAGATTCGGGTTTAAACCTATTACAGATACAGATGCAGATGCAGATGCGTAAATCAGAATCAGAAATCAGATATCCTGCCCCCATCCTCTACACACCATCTCTGATCATTCCTACATACCACGTGGAGTTTAAAATACCTACCCAGCCCTACACACCATGTTTTATCGATGCGGCACATAATAGATATAATGCAGCCATACTGCCATATAATAGACTTAAATAGCCTTTCAGAACACTTCCTCCAATATACATCATCCCACCCCAAAAACAATAACAGATACAGAAACAGTTATGTAGATCAACATGCTCAACATGCTAATAATCAGATCACAGACAGTTATACAAATCAATAGTCAGACATGCCTAGTACTATCATGCTCAATATAGAGTATCAGTCAATCAGATCATATAGTTTAGGGTTTAGTTAGCCCTTACCGACCCTACCGTAGGCCCACAGTCATTCGGGACGACTCGTGCAACCCTAGGAAAAATTTTAGATAAATGGACTCACACGCCCATCTAGTTTGCCCGTGTGGGCTTGCACGCTCGTATGGCTCACACGGCCACACTCTGGCCATCACACAGTCGTGTCTTGCACACAGCCTGGCCTTCGTCGATCACACGGCCGTGTGGAGTCAACAGTGGGGTTTTTCGGCTTTCGTAAAATCTCATTTTTCTGCTTTTCAGATACAACTTGATATTGTTTCACTCCAAAAATAATCCCAAGCCTTTCAAAAGCCTAAAAACAGAGTACCCATCAACGATTTAGCGTATTTACTAACGAATTTGATACAAAAGAAATGATACGAAACTCACTTATCACCAAAGACTACAACTGCTAACACGTTCTAAACCGTCAGAGCTCTAACAGATGGTTCCCCGTCAATTCCTACACATAACGATCTTATTGAATTACTATTCTTTCGAAAAAACCCCATTAAGAGGAAACTTTACTGTTCAATATACTTTAACCAAGCCGAAACCTCATTTATCAAAGCGCAAGATGACCACGAAACAATGCACCACGAAATTACCATGGCAAAAAGAAGAATTGAATGTTGGAAGGGAGGAAGGAAAAGAAATGAAATGAAGCACAGAGAAAAATGACGTTACTTATTTTCTGCAATGGAGAGAAAAACAAAAACTAATCAGATATCTCCAAAATCCATTAATTCTCTCCACTACCCACTCCTGATAACCTCCACAGACTTTTAACCTAACCGGAAATCTATCAGATAATAGAGCAAAAATATTACACCCTTGCTAACGTAGGGATTCGAACACAGGACCTCCAACACACCAACACCCTCACCACTTGAACCAACAGGCTCATTCTGATATGGTTTTACAAATAATTCAATATAAGCCCACAAAGCAAGTATAAGGCTTGAGTCAGAAAAATACCAAAATTCACCACTTGCAAGGCTTGAATTTGGGACCTCTCACACACTTCTAGAACACTTAACCATTGACCCAGATACACAGTTATCAAAAAAATTATAGAAACATAAACATATGTTTTGGGGCGTTACATTATTGACGCCATCGCCCTTCAACCATGAGAGGGCTTTTCTAATGGCGAGAGCTTCCGTTAGAACGGGGTGCTCCACCCTCACAATTCTCACTGAGACCCCTTAATAAACTCACCTCTACCATTTCGCACGACTTTTCTAATCAACTGCTGTTTGGATTTCCAGCAGCAACATCGATGTTGCATTTCTAGCTGTTCATTGTAGAACCGTCCATCTACAGCTTGCTGGAGCACGACCGACGGCTTGTGGCAGCCGACTCCACTGTCCCTTGGCTTCTTTCCAATCCTGCATATATATCACATCGATTTAATTCCTTTAGTCAAGCTGTGTCAAATTCTTTATTTGAGTCCCCTTATTACATTTAATATTTAAAAAAATCTTAAAATCTTGAAATGTTTAGGGAAAATAGAGTTTTTTTTTACTGACACAATTAATTTAAATAATTTAATTTCTATGTTTATAGTTTGAGTATAAGTCATAATTAATTTCTTTTAAAACTTTACACAACAATATTATATATTATATTTATTAATCTAATAAATGATTTTTCTTTTACTAATACTATTTTTATCTTTGCATAATTTGCACTCTTTGTTTACCTATATATATGTATAAAATTGTCATCCATATATTTAAAAAGTTTTTAATTATTAAATTAAAAATATATAAGATTTTATAATTTATTTTCTAACTATTATATTAAAAAGTTTATACAATTTTCTAATAATATGTTTCACATCATTAATGAAACTATATTAAATTATAACAGCCCAATTTTGGGCTCAGTCAGAATGGTGATTTTGAGACCACCAATTCGAAGTCGAAAAAATTATTTTATTATTATTTTAGAGTTATATCATGTTTATATTAGTGCATGAAAGATTTGGTGAAGTAATTTTAGCAATTTCACGCTTAATTACGAAAAAAGACTAAATCGCATATAGTGCAAAAGTCTTGATTTGATAGCTAAGGGTGTTAAATTGCCATGAAACTTAAATTGGGGGTCTTTAAAGGGCAATTAGACCCTTTAGAGAGGCTTGGTCGGCCATAAGACAAAGAAAATAAAATAGTCAAAGTGTTAGGTATTTGATGACCTAATTTGTGATAAAATAATACCTTAAAGCCTAGCCCTCATCTTTTTCATTCATCCTTTTTTCTTGACCGAAAATATCAGCCATAGGAGGGTTTTGGAAGTTTGAAAATTTTCAACCTCTTAATCTCCTTACAAGTAAGTGGTCTTGATGACTTTTCTTGTTAATTTTTGTATTTTGGACCCCTTGTAACATGAGCTTTCTAATAAATGGACTATTTTCCAAAATGGTTGAAAGTCTAGGGTTTTACCGTGAGAGTTTTCATGGTATTTTCTAAAATTTTACGGAAGAATATGAGTTATGGGTGTATAATAAACAACTTTTGTGAAGTAGTTTTCATGGAAACCCTAACTAGGGACCATTTTGCATAAGTGGAAAATTAGATGATAAATGTGTGAAATAATGAGAATTGTGGGCTGCTCCTAGTATAAAAAGTATTCGGCTAGGCTTGATTAAAGAGGAAATGTGATAAAAATCGATTTTTGAGGCTAAGGGTAAAATGGTCATTTTGTGAAAGTCTAAAAGCAAAATGGTTATTTTGCCCAATTATGAATTGTTGAGTACCTAAATCAGTAAAATGATTAGATTTGTGACTTTTATCATTATAGATCAAGAATTAAAAAATTCAGGACTAGACCGGGGAAAAGCAAAATAAATGGACTAAGCCAAACTAGTCGTTTCCATTTTGTAATCCGAGGTAAGTTGTATGTAAATAATACAAATACATTGTTATTATATGTGTTTGAATTGATATAGCATAAGTTTCTTGTTTGTGGAAATGATTATATATGATGAATATTGAGATAATAGAACTCCTGTTTGAACATTAGGGAATAAATCGGATATTCATGCCATGACATTCAGGTTATTTGTGTGCTAGTGTAAGACATGTCTGGGACATGCACGGGCCACATTATGAGAGCCAGTGAAAGACCATGTCTGGGACATAGCATCGACATTAAGACGAGAGCTAGTGTAAGACATGTCTAAGACATAGTATCGACATTATGCCCTATGTTCGAGGCTTAGTGAATATCCGATAGTATTCCAAATGGTTCAACGGTGAGATTTATAGTTTAAGTTAAATGAGAAAAGTACAACCATGTTGTGAGTGGTACAGTTACTTATTTGAAATGTATGAGATTTGAGCTCAATATATGCTATGTGAATTGTATTGGATAGTGATGAATAAGTTGTGCTTATGCCTACATTTTATTTGCATGATGATGAATGGTAAAGTTATTGTTATATTTATTTGCATGCAACTTACTAAGCTTTATGCTTACTCCCTCTCCTTTCCATTTTCTTATAGTTCCACCTAATTAGCTCAGGGATCATTGGACGTCAGATGCATCGATCACACTATCAACGGAAGCACTTGGTATAGTTGGTTTTATTATTTTGAATATGGCATGTATAGGACCCTGACTTTTGAGTTTGCGTCATTGTTAATTGGTCAAATGTGTTAGCTTACTTTAGCTTTTAATTTATTTTGTATAAGGCCATAGAAAATGGCTAATATTGAAAGTTATTATGTGAATGCAAGTTAGTCTTTCATGAATATGGAATTGTTGGCATGGTTGAATATACATAATGTATATAGGTCTTAACTATGGTTGTTTGGTTGAGAAATCATATTAAGTTAAACTTTGATATGTTGGTTGATGTTAGATTGTGTTTCAGGGTGCCAAAGGCTTGGTAGATATTCTTATATTGTCTACACGGGTAGACACATGGGCGTGTGTCTAGGCCGTATATGACATACAGTTAGCCCCATAGGCGTGTTGTTTAGCCGTGTGTCTCCTGCTTGTTAATTTTACAAGTCAGTATGCATGGTAGTAAACACACGGGCAGAGGCACGGCCGTGTGTCTCAACCGTGTGGAAGACATGGCCTCTGGCCACGGGCGTGTGCCTTGATCGTGTACCCCTTATTGGATGCTGACGTTAGAAACAAAATGTTAAGGTTTTTAGACACGGTCTAAGACACGGGCGTGTTATGGCCGTGTGAGGGCACGGGCCATAGACACGGACGTGTGTCAGGCTATGTGAAAACCCCTGTAAGTTAGAATTTAGAATTTAGTTCACACGGGTTCGGGATACAGGCGTGTCCCCTTTTGCTTAGGTCATGTGAACCACATGAGCCATCATCACGGCCATGTCATAATGGCCACTCAGGCATGTTGCCCTTCCACATGGGTGTGTGCCCTGTTTCAAGGGTCATTTTTTTATTAAGTCGGTTTAAGAACCTGAGTTGGTTTCGAAAGGTTTCCAATGAAAGTTTAAGGCCTCGTAGGCCCATATTAAGGAGTTTAAACAAAGTTAGAAAAAGTTTTAAATTTGATCAAGTCTTGGTGACTCAGAAACGTTCGAATGCATGTATTAAATCTAGTAACGCCTCATATTCTGTCTCGGCGTAGGACACTAGTGTGGGGTGTTACATAAATATTACAAAATAATTTAATAAAATTTCATTATTAAATGCAATTAATCTATATATAGCATGGAAAACTTTTTTTTTTGAAAATCAATTGGACTTTTACAAAAATTAACCAATTTCGACACTAAATAGGTTTTTCAGTCATATTGGGCTTAAGACCAAAATAAAAGAAACAAAACAGAAACTAAAGTAACAACAAAGCAGGCCAAGCCCGAATAAACTTGACCCATAAATTCAAAATTCAAAATAACTAAAAAATAAATCTAATCCTACTCCAGTCAATCATAACAGCTGGACATCACCGAACCTTGTCTTTTCATATCCACTACCCAGCTTTAATGATAGCATTTTCCAATGAAATATTTTATTAACTGCTATCAATATTTTCTGAAACCTTCTAGAGTCTCCTTAGTCTGGTTGTCTTGGTCTCCGTCGCTCCCTTTCTTGATGAGTATGGCTTGGATTTGTCCCCAATAGGTAATGTCCTTCTCCTTTTCTTAGCGCTTCTTTAGCAAGAAAATGAGCATACTTGTTCTCTGCTTTAGGAAAGAAATGGAACCTGATTTCCTGAAAAAAGGCTTTTTTGCTCTTGATGTCTCTGATGATTGTCCCTGTAATCGATTTATCATGGTTTGTGGTTTGACATTTCTTTATCACTGTTCTTGAGTCTCCTATTATTTCCAGAATATTTAGACCCATTGTAATCCTAATTGAATCGCCTGTAATTTTGCATGCACCTCCGCCGCAATGGGGACAGTATGTCAAAGTGAATAACTGACTTAGAAACCATGATGTCCCCTCCCGTATCGCAAACAACCAGACTCGAAGCAGATTTGGAGGATCTTTTGTCAAAAGCCACGTCAAAGTAGACTGTCGCCCTCATACTTCTTTCAATCTGTTTGTGGCCTTTATCAATGTTAAGAGTAAGTTTTTTTTTTCATGCGCTCTGTTTAACTCTGCTATAAAACTAATAACTTGTTTCCAAATGTCCCTGCTTGTTGTAATCTTCCTTTTGTGGATGAACCTATTTTTATGAGTCTAGGTTGACCATAACCCACAGAAAAATAGGCGACACTGCTCTTTGTTTCCTTGACTGAAAACCTAGGTAAGCCACTCTCACAGGCTTTGAGTGTCATTATTACATACCCATGAGAAATTTAAATTTGTCCATACTTCTGTTGTTGTAGGACAATGCCGAAAAATGTGATTGCTATCTTCATCGGAGTTGTGAAAACGGGGACAAAGATTTTCCAATACAACTTTTTTGTTCTTTAGATTAGATAGAGTAGGAATATAATTCCATGATATTCTCCAAATTGTAATTTTAATCTTTGGGGGAAGCTGTAAATTCCATAATTTTCTGTAGAAGTTTCTAATCTCGGCCTGTATAAAATTATTTTTAGGACCCGAATTAGTCTTTTATAATAGTTTATAGGCATTTCTGACTGAAAATTCTCCTGATGGTTCTCCTCTCTATACTTGGAAGTCATCGTAGATTGTCTCTGGCAAGAGGATTTGCAGAATTTTCTTAGCAATATTCTCATTGAATGTACTAAAAATCAAATATGTATTTCACGTTCTATTATTAGCATTTATCAAGTCTGATACTAACTTGATATTTTCATTGCTTTTTTCATTCTGTAATCTATCATTTTCGGCTCCCGAAATCCATAAGTCACCTCAACAGATATACGATCCCCCATGCCTACCCTCTAGCATAAGCCTTTCTCCAAAATTCCTTTAGCTGCCCAGATACTCTTCCAGGTAAGCAAAGGTAAATTTCCTAATTAAGCATTGATAAAATCCGAATTTGGATAATATTTTACTTTTAAAATACGACTTAGTAAATAATTAGGAAAGTTAACAAGACGCCAACCTTGTTTGGCTAATAACACTATATTAAATTTTTCAAGATTGCGAATACCTAAATCACCTTCATTTTTCAAAGAACATAAATCCTTCCACATACATCAGTGAATGCCCTTTTTATCTTGATTTTTCTGCCACCAGTATTTTGTAATAATACCATCTAATTCAGCACATAAAGATTTAGGAATTAGGAAACATGTCATAATATAGGTTGGAATAGCTTGAAAAATAGCCTTAATGAACACCTCTTTTCCTCCTTGAGATAGATGTCTTACACTCCAACTATCACTCTGTTGTTTCATTCTATCTTTCAAAATTTGAAAAGACATTTTCTTCTTTCTACCCACCATATTTGGCAGGCCAACATATCGTTCCAAGTTATTAGAACTACGCACTCGAAGAACCTAAATAACTACTTTATCCCCTTCTTGTGTATTAGTACTAAAAAATATTGTAGTTCGTAATTGACACACTGTCCGAAACAATTCTCGTATTCAAGCAAAATCTGTTTAAGTGAATAAGATCATCTCTCTATAGCTTCCTCAAATAAAATACAATCATCTGCAAATAATAAGCGAGAAATCTGTAGGCCACTTCTACTTGCCTTAACCCCTCTAAGTATGTTTCCTTGCATAGCAAGCCTCATAAGACTAGAAAGACCTTCCCAACATATTAAAAATAATAACGGACTCAAAGGATCACCCTACCTTAATCCCCTTGTGGGGTGAAAATTCTCTCCAATATGGCTATTGAAAACCATTAAATACGAAACTGTGGAAAACATTTCAGTAGAGATTCAACTCACCTTGGATCAAAACCAATACGTTTCATAATTTCCGCTATAAAATATCATTTGACTCTATCATACGTTTTACTCATATCCAATTTTACCGCAATATATCCTTTTTTCTCCATCTTTTTTTTAATGTATGAAGGATTTCGTAAGCCAGTAACACATTATCCGAAATTAACCTCCCCGTACAAAAGTACTTTGTGCTAGGTCAATACATTTATCAATAACTACACGAAGGTGATTCACAATGACCTTAGCCATCAGCTTATAAAGCACATTACATAGGCTAATAGGGCAAAAATGAGTAATATTTGAAGGATTTGGAATTTTTGGGATTAACACTATATTAGTTTTATTAATTAAACTAATATCCATACCTCCATTTAGATGTTGTAGACAAAAGGAAGACACGTTATCCCAAATAATTGACCAGCACTTCTGGTAGAATAAAGCCAAAAATCCATCTTTCCCTAGCACTTTTGTAGGGCCCAGTTCTGATAAGGCCATTCGAATTTCCTCTTTTGTGTAACTCGCCATCAACCGAGAATTGTCCTCTTCGAAAATACAGCGATTAATTATTGTCAACAGATGTTCATAATTTCCCCTCCTCCTGACTGAAAATAGATTCTGAAAATAAGATCTAGCAATTCCTTCCATTTCATGAATCTCTTCTATTTCCCTACCATCTTCGAATCACATTTCCGAATGAGGTTCCTTCTTCGTCATTGTGTCGCTTGTTTGTGAAAGAATGCAGTATTCCTATCTCTAAACTGTAGCCAATTAACTCGCACCCTCTGCTCCCAATATCGTTCATCCTTAGCAATCTCAAAATTAAGTTGAATCTTTGTATCAATGAGTTCTGCCAAATTTTCACCATCCCTACCAGATTCCATCAACTCAACCAATTTAGCAGTTAACATCTCCTTTTTCACCTTCTTACTTTGCCGAATTTGACTGGCCATCTATCCAAGCCTTTTCTTACCTTTTCCCTTTTTTGTAACAAGTCTCTAGTTGAATTGTCTCAAATGTATCAGTCTCTAGTTGAATTGTTCCAAATGTATCAGTCTCTAGTTGAATTGTCCCAAATGTATCATACCTCCTTAACAAACGACTCCTCCAAAACCCACCAAGCTTCGAACTTGAAACTTCTTTTAGGCCGCTCATTATGTTTTCTTTTTGTAGTGATAAGAAGTGGGCAATGATCCGGAAAAGGATGTGGAAGATGTTGAATTATAACCTCAGGAAATATAGACATCCAATCCTCATTAGTAACTCCCCTATCCAGCTGTTCTTGAATATTCGTTTCCGGTAAATTCCCTCTTTCCCAAGTAAACTAGTTTCCAGTATAACCCACATCCACTAAGTGACAATCTGCTAGCACAGTACGAAATGCATCCATACGTCTCTCCTCTCTGGGTAAACCTCCCTTCTTTTCATGGTCATACATAATTTCATTAAAATCCCCACATACAAACCATGGGAGCTCCTCAGCATTACTCAAGTTTCTTAACAGATCCCACGATTCATTCTTATCCTACGTATAAGGAGAGCCATAAAACCCAGTAAATCTCTGCTTCTTACATTAATCAATATCTTTGATAATCACATCAATATGCCTTTTTGAGAAACTTTAAAGAATAATTGTAACACCCTTTACCCGTATCTGACGCCGGAATAGGTATGAGGTATTACTGGACTTGAGTACTTGTAATCATTTAAAACCGAGACATAAAATTTCATTAATTTTAAACTTTTCAAACATATTCAAGACTATCTACATTAAATGACTTTATACAATAGAGACCTTCAAATAACATAGGTCAGTATTTTAGGCCAACTCCTAGCAACTTAATAATAATTAAACGAGTCCCCATACATGCCAAAGACTTAAAAATACTTTAAAACATTTATATATCGATCAATAGTTTGATAGTGTGATTTAACCTCCGGCGACCTCCAACTCGAGCTAACATCTGCGACATCATAGGAAAAAGGAAAGGAAGGGAGTAAGCATTATAGATTAGTAAGTAAATATGTAAATATTAATAAACAATACATTATCATACATTAAAAAAAGTCACAATATGTTCCCGGAACATTACCATCACAAACACACATACTTTCACTATTACAATTATAAACAGGTTCAAAATAAACTGTCTAGCAAAGTACCAGCAGCTAAATTATTTATTTCTGGAGCTAAAAAACTCCAAATTACAAACCGTTAATTTTAATTGAAACTATATTAATGTATATTCTTACCATAAAATTTTTAGAATTTTTGGTCTAGCCAATTAGTACAGTTTATTCATTGAAGTTACCCCTATTTCACTGCTCAACTGCCCTGACCACTCTTCACTAAAAATAAATTTTCTCTTCGTAAAGAACTTATATGATGTTATCGTTTATTTTATTTGAAACTAGACTTATTAAGGATTTAAATATATAAATTATATCCCATAATTATTTTTGTACAATTTTTAATGATTTTTCAAAGTCAGAACAGGGGATCACGTAGTCATTCTGAACCAGTCTCATAGAAACTTAAATATCTCAGAATATAGAATTCCTTTGCTTGCTCTGTTTCTATTATATGAAAATAAACTCATTAAGCTTTAATTTGATATCTCATTCAATCTCTGATTCAATTTCTAATATTTTTGGTAAATTTTTAGATTCTCATCACTGCAACTATCCAGAACAGTTTTATTGTCAATTCTGATCTTTCACACTTCAATTGTATTCATCACTTACCCATAACAATCTTTCCAATTTCCAATCACATATCAAGCATATTACTCATAAGTTACACACGTGTATACTTACACTTATCTTCACAAAGTCATACACAATTTCATTTAATCAATTTCCCAGTTGAACACTTCGGAATAATAACAGATACGCGATGGTATCGCACACAGTCCACCTTTAAAATTGAAGCTCTCTTGTACACATAGTGGCCTTCACTTAGCACCACTCATGTGACCTAGCCACTTTATCTCGTAGCTCTCTTGTTTACATGGTGTCCTTCACCTGGAACCACACATGCAACCTAGCTACATCTATCTCGTAGCTCTCTTGTCTACATGGTGTACACATAGTATCACCCATGCGACCTAGCTACCTCATAATGTCTCGTAGCTCTCTTGTACACATGGTATACATCCCGTATTCCACATGTGACCTAGCTACATACCATCTGTATCTTTCGATTCCGAAGGTTCAAACGGGAAGTATCTCACTTTCTAATACTTTATTCCATTCTTCCAATAGTCAATTATGATTCAAAAATCAGCTACAATACATAAAATATGCTGAAATATGAAAACGTAATAAAGATAATGTATTATTTACATACAAACTTACATACTTTCTCATTTTCATGTCGAAAATATGCTGAAATATAAAAACGTAATAAAGATAATGTATTATTTACATACAAACTTACATACTTTCTCATTTCCATGTCGAATTAATATTGAACATTTAAATCATCATAATTATACTTACTTTCAACACCTCGGTAATCATAGTAAATATATTAATTTTACATTGAAACATGCATAAATTAATGCTTATTATACATATGAACTTACCTCGATACTAAAACGACCATTTTACCAACTTTCCTGATTTTCGATTTTTCTCCCATTCTAGGTTCAAAACTCATTTTTCAAGAATCTAAAACATCATATTTTACTTATTTAATTAATGTACTATTCAAAACAGTCCTTAACTCAAACTTTGGAAAAATTACAATTTTACCCCTAAACTTTTGCATATTTATACTTTTGCCCCTAAGCTCGGGAATTAAACTTCATCCCTTATTCTTATATTTTATGACATGCTGATCATTTTTCCCTTCTATGGAAACATCAAATTCTTACTCTAACACATAGTTATGAACAATAACAACTTTTACCGATTAAGCCGTTTTACTCATTTTTGCTTAAAACCGCTTAGCAAAAGTTGTTTAACATAATTTCAGTCTTCATATTCTACCATAAAACATCAAAATAAACACATTTCACCTATGGGTATTTTTCCAAATATGAACCTTAGCTTAAATTATTGCTAGAATAAGCTTAATCAAGTTACCGGGATTCCAAAAACATAAAGAACTTGAAAAACGGGGCTAGAATGGACTTACTATTGAGCTTGGAAAGCTTGAAAACCCTAGCCATGGCTTCCCCCATGCTAATTTCGGCCTCCATGAGAAAGATGAGTCAATTTTGGCTTTATTTTCCCTTTTTATTTCTTTTAATTACCAAATGACTAAAATGCCCTTATGGCCTTTCTTTAAAATTTTGTCCTATTCATGCCCATTTTTGTCCAAACGAAATATAATGGTCTAATTACCATTTAAGGACCTCCTCTTTAAAACCCCATTTCAATCAAGTACTTATGAATTAGAACACATATTTTGCAACTTTTGTAATTTAGTCCTAAAAGTCCAATTAAGCACTTTATCAGTAAAATTTCTTAACGATATTTTTACAAAATATTTTAATCAATAAATAAACCTTAAAACTTAATCATAATAAATTTTTCGACTTCGAATTCGTGGTTTTAAAACCATCGTTCCGTTTAGGCCCTAAATCGGGCTGTTACAGCAACTTCTGCAAATAAGCTCTAATAGGCAAATTAAACATGCAATCTATAAAATTTCTTATCAATTCTTTAACACATACATCTAATCACTCGGTAAATCATAAAAAAAATTAATCGAAATAAACTTTTCTATCTCAGATTTGTGGTTTCGCAACCACTATTCCATTTAGGCCCTATTTTGAGATGTTACAATAATGGTAGCATCATCACGCCATGCCAAACATAATCCTCCTCTCAAACCATCCGAATCTATAACTATACCATTTTGAAAGCCACAACTCCTTTGTATTCTTTCCATCTGATTCCTATTTATTTTTGTCTCCATGAAGAATACCATCTGGGGATTATATATCTTCATATCACATGGAAAACTAGTTGTATATAAAATAGATAGTTTGTGAAGAAAAAGATAAGTCAATTTATATTTATGTTATACTTAAAATCTATATTGATTTCACAAGTTACTCATAGATAATTAAGTTAAAAAAATGATTAAAATAACTTATTTATATAAAGAAATTTATATTATTATGAGGGTGTTTTACTTTATTTTATATTTTTATATAAAAGCAATAAAATCTTATATATGATTAAACTTAAATTTAGAATAATAAAAAATATAATTTTTAATACTTACAATTTATTTTCTACATGCTTGGAATGACATAAGAGGTTTGATAAAGCCAAGTTGAAGGGCTTAGGTAAGGCCCATTACAACAACCTTACTTTGGTTAAGGCAAGCCCCGGTAGCTTCCGTACCCATGGATTGTTCCTTTGGAAAAGGGCATTGTCTGTTTAAAATTAACACTACTTTTGTTTTAAATTTCGCCGGCGGGGTTATTATATATAATTATTTGAGCTTAGTTAAGTTCAAAAGTGAAGGAGCAAAGTAGTTGCTTTCATTATTGGGTTAAAGCGAATTAAGTTGGATTTGTGTTTACACTCAACCTTGACAGTTATTCAGGAAAGTTTCTGATTTTTGCAATTCCCAGAATTAGGTAAAATTAAGAAAGAAAAGAAAAATGATCAGCAATTATGAGTTGTGCTGAAGCCCTATCATTTCTAATATAGATGAATGAAAATTGATTTGACGTTTTCATTTGCTTGGGGTTTAAGATTACACTTTACCTAACTTTCATTCATCTTTTTAACTAAGAACACACCAACTGTTTAAAATCATGTTCCTCAAAGTAGCTTGGAGGAGGATGATTACTGCCTTCACAATCATATCAAACCCTATTTTAAGTTCAACATATGACTCTTTTCTTTTCTTTTTGTCTTCTAACTAACTCCCATCATACTTCTTTTTTTTTTTTTTTTACTTCTATGTTGGTGAATATGGTCAATTTATGTAGTGATTGCAATTCTTAAACTTTAATGCATGAAAATAAACATACAAACCTTTTATTTTGGACTTCATACAATTAATATCATTACGTAGCAGGTTTGGGTTTTGTTTTTTAATTTTACTCCTTTTATTTATATATATATATTTTTATCTAATTTCACACCTTAAGTCCAAAAAATATTAAAACGAATAATGTTATTTATCATTTGCAATGTTTTTATTGGTTAGCGTTGAGCTTTTTAAAATAATTTTAAGTATAAAAAAAAACAAAACAAAGTTTAAAAATTAAAATGGAAAAATAAATTTAATTTAAGGACGAAATGAATTAAGTCGAGAAAAAAAAAGCATCTAAACCACTAAATTAGGCAGCTCCAAATGTTTTTTTTTTGGTTGAATCAATTTAGATTGAATTAATATATAAGTTATTTTAAATTGAATAATTTTTTATTCAAATTTTGATTAGTTCAAATTTATATTATTTTAAATTAAAATTAATTTTGAGTTGTACTTATTTTAACTTAGATTAAATCGAGTTTAACAAGTATGAAAATATTATTTTTTAATCAAATTAAATTTGAATTAATTTTATTGATTTTTTAGATAATTGTCATCGATACGGCTGGCTCTTCTATGATGACCAACCGAGAATTATTGCAGTGGGTCCGGTAAGATAGATTGGTCCACTGATGTAATTATAGGAAAATTGTAGTAATGAAATTCTTTAATGGTAGTACATTTTGTTTTGCTAGCTAAGCTCATTATCTCAAAACTGACTTTTATACATATAATATTCCCGCTTTCATTGATCACTCCTTATCCAAAACACATTGGATTTAGAATCCATTTAGTCTTACTTCCCAGAACATAAATTAGGACCATAATTGGTCTGTTCTCTAAAGCTACTAACAAAGGGTAAAATGTTTCCACAGTCAAATATCAAAGGTTTGAACATTTTTATTTTATTTATTTGTTCTTGCTATATAAAGTGTTCCTTAAGATAATGTTTAATGTCGCAAAGGAGCTACAAGATAGCACCACCACTAACATGGCCCTTATTAGATTCACAGTCACTTTCCTATGTACTACATTGAAATTGATGAACTCCCCAATTTTTATTTTCTTACCTATACATTTATATCACCGTCGTGGGGCAAACCAAAATGAGAAGTGAAGTGGTGTGGGGAAGGGTTTTAATAACACTTGAAATTCAAGCAAATGAAAATGTGATTTGAAGGTATTAAGATTGTTTAAGCCAAAGGCAGCAGCTCCCAACTCACCTAAATTTAAAGGGGAAGCCAACAGGAAAGAATATATATATATATAGTTGATAAAGCTGTTATAAAAGCGATTACGATTTCTTTGTGTCCTCTCGACAGTGATAGGCAACCAATTTAGAGTGTGTTGGGAACTGAAAAACAAAGGTGATGATGATAGAAGTTTCATGTAATTTTCAATTATTATCTAAACAAACCAGATGCATGGCACTAAGTAGTATACAAAGCTGAAAGTGAGACTTACGGATGGATGAATAAGAAATGTACTTTTGTTCTTTTATAAACAATCGTTCACATATAGAATCGCAACATTCTAATACACAAATATGGCCATATGCAACCAGGCAATGAAGAGTAAAAAGACACTAAAACAAGCCTTATTCTGCAGTTCTACCTCACACCCACACAAAAAGAATGGACGAAAAAGCTTACCATATGATTGTTTTTTTTTTTTTGGCTCACAACTAGTCCAAACCAGAGGTGACGAATTTTGTGTATCGTTCTTATATACACTAGATATGAAGGAAAAAGAAAAACTATGGTACACACCTGATATGAAAAAAAGGCAGAGCTAAATATGTCCATAAGCTGTCGTAAGTCTCTGGATATCCTTAGCGCACATATCGGAATTTTGTAAACCTTCTTGTTGCTGCTGCGGCTGTTGATTTTGAGGCCACATACTGTTTGATAAACTCTTAGTATTCGTTGAGCAATGTGTTTCCGATTTTATCTCGATATTGTATAAGCTGGATTGTGGTGCTTGATTTTGCAAAGCAGCCGCCATTAATAATGGGTTATTGAGATACTCCGGCCATTTCATTTCGTCGGGTTGGGTTTCCATTAGATGGATTGGAGCTTCTTCTTTCTCTGATGTGCTGCAATCTGCCATTCCCCAAGTGTAACTGTTGTTAACAGTAAAGGAAGGCATTGAAGGAGTGTGAGAGGGAAGTGTGACAGAAGGGTTGAATCCTATAGGAGAGGAAAGGAATGGTGAGGTTGTCAATGGTGGGAGAAGTGTAGACATGGAAATTGAAGAAAACTCAGACTGGGAGAACCAGGGTGAGAGCCTTGGGTTGGTTGATGCGTAGCTCAATTGCTGAACCGGAAAATGAGGCATGAAATCACAAGGCTGGCTGTTGGTAGTGGTGGCTGTGCTTGCGAATCTATCAAGGAACAAGTCTTTGCGGGTTGTTGATGTCATCAGATTGTTGGAGCTGGAACAGCCTTCCATTTCCAACTGATAACCTGGTGCTGGTGCAGTAATTGATGACGTTGGTCTTTGTTCATATAAAGTTGTTCCAGGTTTAAGGTTGTCGGTGTTGAGCTTCAATTCACTAGATGCCCCGGAAAGCATGTCCAGGCTGTTTGTGTGTTGACTCTTGTTTTTGTCTTCTCCATTTTCAACCTCAGAGAGTGGCTTGTGAGTGACAGGGTCAATGCCTCTCTGCCTAAGCTTCTTCTTCAAGCAAGAGTTCCATAGATTTTTAATTTCATTGTCGGTTCTTCCTGGCAATTGCGCTGCTATTTGGGACCACCTGAGGATCCAATTCCAACCAACATATAAAGCAAAGAATGTTTTACTGATTTCTGTAAAAAAAATCAACAGAAAATTAATTCAAATGAGAGAAAGAAAGAAAATACCGATTCCCCAAAACTGCATGAAGTTCGACTATGAGATTCTCTTCTTCTTGTGAGAATGTGCCTCTCTTTAAATCAGGCCTTAAGTAATTAATCCACCTTAATCTGCAGCTCTTTCCACATCTCTGCAGGCCTGCCATGGAAGCGCCAATTCATGAATGTATGATTTAAGGAAGAACACAAACATGAAAAAAGAAAAAGAAGTTGAATTTACCAGCTTGTTTAGGGACAGAGCTCCAGCAACCATGGCCGTACTTTGTAATATGCCTCAACAGCTTCTCATCTTCTTCAGGGGACCAAAGACCTTTCCTTAGCTTCTGCTTGTAACAGCAGGAGTGCCTCCCCATTTTGAGACCAGACACTAATTGTAAAGGAGGGAGAGCAAAAGACCTTTCCCAAAACAGAAAACTTTGGTGAATCCTAGGTGAAAATGGTAGCTATGAACAGTTGTTTTTGGAATGCTTTGGTAAGAAAAAAGAAAATGTAACAGACAGAGAGGATTTTGATATAAAAGAAGGGCTCGAAAATGAAGTAGCAGCTGTGAAAGGAGTTGAATTTAATATAAAGAGGAAGCTCTCCCCAAGGAAAAGTCGTACTCAATATGGTATTATACTTTCTCACAACCCCACCTTGGTTGATCCAGGGCTAGGTAACTCAATTTCCCCTTTTTTTTAAAAAAAAAAAAACAGCTTTTAACTTTGAATTTCATCTCAACTAAAACAACCATAAGTTAATAGACTTAAGGTTGCATGTGTCTCTGAGAATTAATGTCTTGTGAAGGGATGGTGGGGGCATTTTTCCTGAGATGAAAACAGAAAATTCTGATTATAATCATGAACTTATAACCCCATGCTTTTAACTTCAACCCTAGTCCACATGGTAAAAGTTTAAGTCAATGGAGACTAATCACAGTAAATTCTGTTTTAACCCCGGCCCCCAAAAGTAAAAACATTGTTGATAGTTGATACTGGTATCAGCTCCTTTCTTTTACTGTACTAGCTTTCTTTTCTTTTGGAATCATAATGGCATTGAAAAGGCTTCATCATTCCGTGGAAAGAAATAAATTATTTTGTTCATTTTCTGAGAATTAACAATGGCTTTCCTGAAACTGATGAATCCCACCAAGTGTTATAAACTTACTCCACAAATACCTTCTTTCCGAATTGTGATATTTGAGACTTGTTCTCATTTGTTTCCCTTTTTCATCCTCTCTCATTAATGGTTTTCTTTGGCACGGAAATGACCCAATTTCAGAAACTGATGAAAAAAAGCATGCCGTCTTTCATCTATATTTTATACATACGTTTGTATTTTATCTGCTAACACATTCCCAGTAACAAAAACTGCAACTATATTAGACCAAAAGAAAAGGCAACACCCAAATTTTGTTACCAATTCATAACTACAATTCAACTCTTTTTACTGACATTGGTAAATAAAATAAAATAAACCACTATTTCCAGGCCACCCCCACCACTTTTGTACATGTTTCTGACCTTACTGCATCACCCTTTCTCCAATCACTATTTTTTTTTTGACAGATTTTGCTATATATTGCTATGTTGTCCTAGTTTCTCACTTCATACTTCACATATATATATGTAGCCTAATAGTGGTGCTACATTTGAATGCAGAAGGTACACACACTACAAAAACTTCTGGGACCAAAGAAACTGTCAATGTCAAACTACTCATGAATCAAAATCCAACCGTAAGGTTGGACTTTTCAAGATTCAAAGCATTTAGCAGATAAATCATAGGACAACTTTTTCACGTTTATCATAATTTTTCTAATTAATGCAGCCTTAAACTCAGTTTCTATGGAATGTTCCTTTCATTAAACCTACCCCTACGTCTTGCACACAAAATATACAAAAGCTTCTTCAAATATAATCACCACGTTAGATTTAAATATACATAAATTTGATTAGGGTATTAAACTATATGAAGTCAATTTCTGCAAGAAAACTTATTTAATTATCAATATGAACATAAAAATTTAAGTACAAAAAATGATTGGGTTTGGAGGTTAATTTTATATTTATCCTTAATGATTAGAAGTTTACAGCATGAATGCATGACAGACCGCATAATTCCCAGAAGCTCAATATTTTAATTCATAGGAAGAGTAAAATATCATTAGTGTGGACCATTTTATATGTAGAAATTTTAATTTAGTGAATTAATCCAGATTTAAACCTTCCTAATCCTTTAGCCATTTACGACAAAAGCGAAATTCAATTGTTTTTTCTAAGAGATTATCAAAATCATGAACAGATAGATTAAACTAAAATTTTCATAAACCTCCCTTTAGTTTTTAATTAAATCAAGCTTATGACTTGAAAGATAACAAGGAATTCATCAAATTTTTATTCCAAATCATTAGCTGTCCTGGCCATGGCCCGCTTTGAAATATGAAACCCATTGGGGGAATCTTGATAAAAAAAGATTACAAAGTATTGATCACAGGAGGCAATACAGTACCTTAACATCAATTATACATTGGACCCATTTATAAATAATCGAATTTGACAATTATTTTTTAAAAATAGAATTAAATATATTCATCCATATTCAGCTTTTATTCCCATATTTATTTTTCTTGAATTTTGTAGATAAAAAATTAATATTGGAAGACATTATTTTCAATTCTAAATATAATCCAGATATACTAAATTTACACAATTCAAAGGACGCGTCTGCGGAAACATAGCGTTAAAATTAATTCATGTAGCAATAATGCCAAATCCTTCATTTTTCTTTTGAAGACAGGTGAAGAAGTTCATGGGAACTTGGGGTTGGACCCATCGTTTGAAAGGAAACTGAAGCTTGGGATGAATGGCTGATAAAGACATTGAAAGGTTGTGAAGAGGATGATGGTCTGAGATGGGGTGAGAATCAGTGGATTTTGTGTGCATGCAAAATTTGTCCAGAGAGGAATGGACCCATTTACACACACACCACTACACTGCATCTGCATCTGCATCTGCATCTGCTATTATACGCTATACAAATTAACAGATCACGACGCCATCTTTCTGGGTCCCAAATGTCTCAAAATTATGCAAGGGACACTCTCCTCCAATATCATCATTCCATCCTCACTTTTTTTTTTTAAACCTTACAATATACATATATGTATTACCCTAATGTTTAGTGAATGAACCTTTTAACCAGGCATTCAATTTTCTTTTTCCATTATGTTTGATGCTTAATTCCATCCAATAGTCAATTCAACCATTGGTTGAGTAGTAGAAAATTTATTATTAAATTCAGTTGACACTAATCTCGAGTTTTATTCATTGGCCACTTTATTACATATCGTTGAAGCATAAATATTTATGACATATAATAAGTAAATTAAAAATTAAAAAAGTTTGGAATATTTTACATCCTTTTTATAATAATTTAAAATATGATTATAGTGTTAAATTTAAAGTTTAGTAGGTGTACATAAATCTATAAATACCTATATTGTTAAATTTTAGCTCATGGAATTGACTTTAGTTAAGCATTTCACCTAATTTCTTTTGACTGGGAATAAATCTAAAAGCAAAGGAAGCTCTCATAGAGATAATCGGAGAAGTGCGGGACCGGTAGCCAGCAGTTTATAGCCATAAGTAATGTTCATAGTCATACGTACTCCTCCACCGACAAAATCAAACTATTCTTTTTTTTTCTCTTCCATTTTTCCAATCACGAAAAATATCATTGAAACCCATTTTTAATGTTTTAAAAGACCAAAGTTTTAAGATCATAAAATAGTATATAGTGTTTTTTTTTCCTTTTAAACGAAGATATTTGTGGTTTTTAGCAAAGTTGAGATTGTTTTCCATCAAGTAATTGATTGGAGTTATAATGAATATTTCTCTACTTGTAGAGGTTTTTATTTGGGATATCGGTTGAATTTAGTTGAGTTTTTTGGTCTGTTTTTGGTTTGATCAGTTTTTTTGCTTAGCCCTAATTTCTACATATTGTATGATATACTTTACGTGTAATATCAAATTTGAAGAGTATTTAGGTTTGAGTATAATTTATATTTGAATTTTCTCTCAAATTTATTTTGGTTCTTATTCATATTGAAATTCGAATTGAATCATTTATTAAATTCGATGTTTATAAGAACCCCATGTGATGGCCTGATTATTAATAATATTTATCGTCTCAAGTGTGACTTGAATTCGAGTCGCAGTAATTGTATTTGTTGTCTGAACTTTATTTTGTTATTGTAATCCAAAAAAAATTGGATGTTTATAAGAAATGATTGGAATTAAAAGTATTAGGGTGATGAATGTGTCAAGTTTATATTTAAAAAATGCTAGGTAGTTGATGAGAGTTGTAATAAATGTTGGACACTTTTACTTTATATTAATTAGAGTGGTTTGTTATCCGCACATTTTTTGCAGACTGACTTACAATTGAAGGGGATATTGATGATGGTAATAAAATAATTGTACACTCTGTACAGTATAACATATACTAATTTAACGAAAAAGGATTGTGAAATAAATTAATGATATAATTGACAGCCTAATTCAACTTTTTTTTTGTTTGTTTGTTTCTTTTGGAGATAACAGAATTCAATCTCTATCAATATTCCACAATGAACGTAATTATTAAACAAAAAAAATTCTTAAATTACACAAAGACTATGTCTCTTCTGACAATTATGGTAATTTCTTATTTATTTCTATGGAAAGATTCCTTTATTTTATGTATGTGTGTCATATATATCAACCCTTGAGCATCTTCTTATTCTTTGAATTTTCCAATTTTCGTATTACACCAAATTTGTCTACATTCTAACACTTCTTGACATTAGCAATGTCCCAATTCGCATATACACCAAAATCATTTTATAATTTAATTAAATCCATTTTTTTTAAAAAAAATAATACTTACAATTATTGTATGTCCATGCCTCATCATTGAATCGTGAGCTTATCATATGCACGCACATGAGCTGTTTCCTATAGTCAACTATTATATGTATTGATACACATACAATAAGGAAGGTTTATAAGGAAAAGTAATGCGATGAAGATTGGTAGTGGTCAAAAGTCGAAATAAGAATATGAGGATGATTGTTCAGGGTAATTTTAAAGTGGTAAAGAAGTGATTTATTTTTTATTTTTTTCTTAAAATATTTATAAATTTTTTTAACTCTTAGTATAACGTGATAGATATATATTTAAAACGTTGTAAATTTATTTGGTTTTTACACAAAATCGTTGACTTGAGTTTCCGAGTTCCATCCTTTTCCAAACTAAGGATTTTGTTTCTTCAGTTTTGGATTGATGAAAACAAACATCTTGCATGCTTTAATTTGACTGCATGTACATCATCTATAATTTTTTTTTTTAAATCATGGTCGAGAAGTGGTTGGGTCTCGTCCAAATAATAATAATCGAATATTTGATTCAAGCTTGGATCCAAATTTTCTAACTTCAAAAATCTAATTTATTATTTAAAAATAAATAAAAATTAAAAATAATTTTATATTAATATTTAAGGTTATGAGTTGAGACCCAATATTAGACGGTGGCGTAGGAGGAGTAAAATCAAGAATGACATTTAGATTGGGATGAAAGCAAGGGTCTGGCCATTGTCTACTTTGCTAATTGTATGAATATGCTAATAATCGGATCACTTCTTAAACTTTATATTTTTGTTTCAGTTGAATTGACATAAATTTAAATTCTACAATATTTTTTATTTTAAAAATTTAAAGAAATTATGAATAATTAATACCTCCAAATATATCCATTACTTGGTAGTGGAAAATGGGAAAAACAAAAAATTATTGTGAAATAGACAAGGTTTTTGGCCTTGAGTAGGGTCTAGAATATGTGACGATTGTCCAATTAAACCCAACCTATAGGGGCATATATTTAATTATTCTTCCCATTTAAGGTTCAAAAAGAATCCCAAAATGGAAATCAAGAAAAGAAAACTTCCAATGGCCACTATCATTTCATATTCAATTGAATTTAAAGTCAAATCAAATTAAATATTTATTGAAATAACTTTTAATTTTGAAGAGAGTTGTTTTGTTCATTTGCCTTAGAATAAGTTTATCAAATATGGAAATTAAATAAAGGAACCGACCCTATACTTAAAGTTTCCAAGATAATTGATTTGATGATTACAATTAAAAGAAAAGCCCTAAATATAGGATTTGAGACACCAAAGGGAGGTCCCTAATCACTAATTGAATGTGTCGCATTCTTCTCATCAACTACACGCCCAAAGGTATCACAAAAAAAGGTAAGCTGGGATAATTCAAGAATACTATGAAACTCAAAAAGGCATCTAAAAACCATTCATTTCCAAATTGGAAAACAGAATGTACGGAAATGGCAGCCCCTCCTCTTAGTCTTAGGGGCTACCCCCCCCCCTTTCTTTTCTTTCCTCTTTTGGGACCCATTTCATTTACACAAACTTCAATAAAGATGTGGATATGTATATTATATATATTTATGTAGGCCTCAATATCCGGGCGTACATCATTGGGACCCGACCCGACCCCTTCCCCCTTCCTCTCTCAATCACTAGACTTTGACATGACGCGGATTGTGCATTGAGATGTGAAATAATGATTGATTATCATCACAAATGAAGATCACAACTTAAAAGGCCTAATTTTACTCTTGGTCTCTACTCTTTAGCCATTTTCAATTTAATCCCTTTTCTTTTAATTCTAGCCATTCACTCGCAACAAATAGGTATCCTAGTTTCGACCAAATTTGAATATTTACTATCAATTAAATTTAATTTTTAAATCAAAATTCTGAATATTATAATGATTACATCCATTGTTTCCAAAGAAGGCTATATCTTGTTTTAGGGATTTATTATTTTCATTTCTCACTAATGTTGTGGAAACGTTTAACATTAGGATTGTCGGCAAATCTTTGTTTATTAACCCGCCGGTACTCATTTCGTTACTACACACTAAGGAATATTGGTTTTATTGTAATGATTTTACTTGGTACTTTGAAATTCATTAATAACACCTTATGCATTAATGAATTCAACTTTTTTGGCACATTGAGTGTTCATTTAAGAACTCTTTTATCCTTGGCTTAATATTTTATTACTTTCCATAAAAAAAACACATATTTTATTACTATAAACGATCCATAGGTTGAAAGGGATGTCAATGATTGAGGGTTTTGAGCAAAAATAAAATATAGAACCAAAATGAAGCAATAGATAGAGAGGCAAGTACGGCGCAAGTAGTAACAAGAGTTTGAATCTTCAATTGGGACCTTCCGGGGATACGATTAAGTATAGAGCTGACCGTTGATGGCTGACACTCAAAATTCAGGCTTTCCTCAAGTATTAGCCACGTATAATAAATTCAGGGACTGTTGTTTGAAAACGACCACCACCACCGCCAATCCATACGTTTAACATTATTAGCTGCATGCATCGCTGTCCACACGACTGGCTTGGCTTCCAATTATGTTTCCTTTTCCCTACTATATCACATCCCCTTTGTTGTTATTCACATATCACCCTCTAGACTAGAGCCTTTCCTTTTCTTTTTCCTTAGAATATCTAAAAATTTCCTCCAATTAATTTAAATTCTATCTAACTCAATTTTATTATAAAAAATTAATAGCATTAACCCATTTAATTTGACTTTGAATTGACTTATACTTTATGACCCATTGTAAGCACTAAATTTTTGTTCGACTAGAATTTGTGTTTAATGTTTAAAATTTCAAAAAAAAATTTAAAAAATAAAAATTGCATTTTGACCCCTAAACTTTTCCTAAATTTCATTTTGACCCTTAAACTTTCTTTAAATTTCACTTAGACCCCTAAACTTTCATTAAATTTCATTTTAATCCTAAATTTTCTAAAAATTATATTTAGCCCCAGAAGTTTTGCTGCATTTGTGATTTGGTCCTTCAGACAGGTTACGTGATTTGGGGCACCCACTTCCCAGATTTTCAGGCCACAAACATGGGTGGCTGCTCCTTCCCCACTTGCTACCTGCAAAAAAGAAGCAAAACCAACTATAAAAAGGAGTTTAAACTCCAAAAATGAAGAACCCCATGAATCTCCAAAAAAAAAAGGTTTCAAAGAGAAAAAAGCTTCAAAAATAAGAAAAAAGGGGAGAGAAAAGAAAGGAAAGAGAAAGGTCCGGTGGAGTCGACGGTGGCAGCTCGAACGGCGGCGTGAAAGAAGCGACGGTGTGGGGGGCTCGGTTTTGAAGAAGAAGAAGAAGGAAGAAGAAGAAGAAGAAAGAAAGAGAGAAGAAGAAAGAAGAAAAAAAAAAGAAAAAAAATTTAACAGTCGGGTCAAACCGACCCGAACCGGGTATAACCCGACCCGATCTGGCAACCCAACCCGACCCAGCAAGCCCATTAGCCAAGCCCAAAGTAGCCCAACAAAAAAAAAGAAAAACAAAGCAAAAAAAGGGGAAAGAAGTAGCAAAAAAAAAAGAGGGCAGGCCAACAATAGGCCCAATTCCAGCAGCCCAACAAACAGCCAACAGGCCACCAGCCAGCAGGCCCGCGCAGGCCAGCCCAACAAGGCAGCCCAGCAGAAAAAAAAGGAAGAAAAGAAGAAAAAGGAAAAAAGAAAAAAAAGAAAAAAGAAAAAAAGAAAAAAGGAAGAAAAAGGGGGTTCAATTTTAGCAACCCGTTCGGCGAAGCTCGTGTTTTAGATTTTTCGGTAATTTTATTTATTTCTCTTTTAATTTAATGCTCGTATTTTTATGTTATTTCATTTTAATATTATTAGCATTTTATGCATTTTATATATTTTTATATTTTTGTATTTATATTTACAATTTAATTAAATTTTAATTTTACTTTATTTTAAATAATTTTAATAAATAAGGCAACGAATCGGTTTAGCATCGAGTCACCGAATTCATCGCTATGTTGGATGGATATCGATAGCTCGCGTTAAAATCGATACGCCCTTTTTAAAATAAAAAATATTAAAAAAAGTCTCATATTTACAAAAAAAAATTCTATTTTTCAAAATTTTTTGGTGCCTTCAAAAATTTTTCTCGTGTTTCAAAAAAAATATATTCGTGTTTTTTAAAATAAGACAATGAATCGATTTGACACTAATTCGTTGATTTCATTGCTATGTTGAGTGAATATCACCGATTCGTGTTAAATACGATACGTGTTTAATAAAAAATCAAAAATTTTGTGTAAAAATCCAGTGTTTTCAAAAAAAAATCCATTTTCCAAAATTTTTAGTGTCTTCTAAAAATTTTTGTGTTTCAAAAATTTTCGTTTTCAAAATTTCCGTGTTTCAAAAATTTTCGTGTTTTCAAAATTTTTCGTATTTCAAAAATCCTCTTGTTTTCAAAAATTTCGGTGTTTTGAAAATTTTCGTGTTTTCAAAAAAAAAATCTCGTGTTTCATAAATTTTGGTTTTAAAAAAAATATTATGTCTTAAAATTCTCGTGTTTTCAAAACAAGAAATTCTCGTATTTCAATCGAATCACGATTAAATATTAAATTGAACTCGTATTTTTGAAAATTAAGATAACATGCGTTTAACAAGATACCAATTTTGGGCGTCGCGAGGGTGCTAATACCTTCCTCGCGCGTAACCGACTCCCGAACTCGAATTTTCTCTGGATTCTTACGTAGACCTAAAATTACCTCTTTTTTAGAAAATTTAAAAATAAAATTTTCTTCTAAAAAGAGAATTTATTAGGTGTCCGATCACACCTAAAAAAAAAAAGATCGGTGCGACTCCTTTTTCAAATAAAATCGAGATTCAGTTTTCAAATTTTCAATAATTACTTCGACTAGCGCCCGTGCTACAATTTTTAGGTCGCTACAGCTGGCGACTCCGCTGGGGACCCTTTTTGAGAGTCGAGTCGAATTAAACTCGCGTTGTCAAAATTTTCAAAGTTTCTTGTTCAAATTAACATTTAGTCGTGATCCTTAAATTTTTTGTTTTCAAAAAAAATCATGCATTTGCATCGTGTTGTATATATTCTAACTTGTTTTATCAGGTTGTTTTTCAGCTTTAAATTTTTGCGGTTTTATTTTTGGTTTAGTTTTTCTAAATAAAACGTAAAGGTTTACAAGTTTCTCCCCACACACCGTGCACTTGCATTTTTTGCATAACATGACCTCTATACTGGGCTCCGTCCCTGTTAAGAGAAAGTAAACGCTACGCCTTCGTGAGTTAACTCGTTCCTCCGCACAGGCTAGTGAATACTTTCGGGTTACATATGACTTATGCTTTCGTGAGTTAACTTGTCCCTCCGCATAGGCATAAGTAAATGTAATCCCTCGAATTGATCTCGTAAGCCTATGATGGGCCATGACCGAGGCTCTGTACTAATCTTAGTAGATGACAGTGCAGACGATTCGAGTACCCACCTAGAACCAAAACCGCATATAGTGAACTATACGAGCTATCCAATTAGAGCCATGCCGAACCTCTGTCCGCTTATAGTCATCAAAATAAGTACACGGGGAAAATGCCTTTTGCCTTTCATTTACACTGTTTATGCAAAATAATTGGATTGGGTAGTTTAATTTGTTTTTCAAATTATATTTGTTGTGTTTACTAACCAAGTTTGTTTGTTTTTACTTTTATTTTCATCATGCATCATAGGCATCATATTAGGAAGGTGTTGATTAAAAGTTGGTTGCCAAAAAAACGGGTTTCTGATGGAAGAGTCAATTACACAAATAACCGAGAAGAATGCCGTGGTTCGGGACTGGTCTCTAAAAATTCAGAGAGAAAAGGGGGATAGTCTAGTGGAAGGGTGTGTCGCTAATTTGCCCGAACATATAACTGTAAATGTTCGCCAAAATAACTTTGAGGATTTGGTTCGAATTTGGAATCAGTGGGATTCAGACACTAGAGACATTTTCACTCAGAGGTTTGGAGATATAGCTCACCTGATCACCATCCGTGTAGACGAACAGTTGATTCAAGCCATGGTTCGGTTCTGGGACCCAGCTTATCAGTGTTTCACCTTCAATCAAGAAGACATGACTCCAACCATAGAAGAGTATGCTGCTCTACTCCGCATCGACAATGTACAATTCGGCAAAATATATGTGAAGGAGCCTAAGCCGATGACCTTCAAGAAAAAGTTAGTGAGACTGACAGACATGACTGATGCATGGGCCGAAAAACAGATAAAGAAGAAGAATGAAACCATTTGCATTCCATGGTCCTCCCTACGAGATTTGGCTCTGAACCATCCCAACATGCTGAAAAGGGTAAATCTATTCGCTTTGGCCATTTACGATTTGGTCATTTTCCCAAAAGTTCTCGGACATCTCGAAGTTGCAGTAGTTGATTTCTTCGAAAGGTTAAAACAAGGAATCAACCCTGTCCCGACCATCCTAGCCGAGACCTTCAGGTCCCTGAGTAGTTGTCGAAGAAAAGGGGAGGGACAATTTATCGGATGCGCGCAGTTGCTCAATGTTTGGATTTTGAGTCACTTCTGGAAGGTAGAGCGCACTCTGTTCCATATGTTTTCTAAAACATTCTCCCCACTAGAAGCTTACCTCAATAAAGAATGGCCGAAGGAAGTCACCGAGCAACATTGGGTATCAGTTTTTCAGAATCTTCGCGCCAAGAATATAACATGGAGAGCACCCTGGATCCGTCCTTTAGTTCTGCTATACAAATGTGGAAGCCAAGATTGGGTACCTTTACTCGGGTTATGGGGAGGAGTTGGATATGCTCCGCTATTAGTCCAAAGGCAATTTTTTCGCGACAATTCCTCCCCGCAACTGGAGGATTAGCACAGTTCGAGTTCGCTTTCGCGGGTGAAGGATATATGAAGAGAGTCCGAAACACTGCAAAGTATTGGAAGGAAATTCATTTCATGGAATTAGCTTTGTATGTTGATACCCTTACCCAAGATTACGACATATGGAGGAAACAACGGGTAAATAGTCAGCAAATCTCATCAACAAACTACACCATCCAGAATCCTTTCTCGGAAGAAATGTCGTCTGAGCTAGAAATGGCAATACAAGAATTCGAACGAGAAAAGGCCAAGATGTCTCGGGACCTTAGTGCCCTTCAAGAAGAAAACTATCAACTGAAGATTGAAGTTCAGGTTGAAAGGTCCAGGACTGAAAAAGTACAAAGAGAAGCCGAGATTGTGAGAAACGACTTAAGGACCTTCATTTGGAAAACAAGAAATTAAGAAACACTATAAAGAATAGTGGGTTGGGCAAGTCGACAGCAGAATGGAAGGAAGAAATTAGCAATATCAAGGGAGGAATGGAGTTTTGGAAGGGAAAAGTAAAGAAAGAGGAGGAAAAGGCTGCGCGCGCTGTGATAGAGTTAAGAAGGAAGAACGCCAAGTATGAAATAGTGACTGCAAAATTGGCGAATAGTCAATCTAAACATCAAGAATTAAAAAGGAAAACACGAGATCTAGAAAATATGCTGCAATCTCGTCAACAACAATTAGATAACCTCTTGAAAGCTCTAGAAGAAAAGAGTGAGCAGTACGATAGAGACATTCACGCGTATGAAGGAACTCTTAAAGAAAAAGAAATGCAACTTGACTTCTTGATCAATGAAATTCGTAAAGCGGCTATGCAAGTTGTTCAATTATCAGATGAAGCCGAAGTTCTCAGTTGCCAATTCCCTCCGAGCCAAAGATCGAGCATATCAGAGTTTTTAGGGCAAGTGAAGAAACAAGACAATGTGGCTAGGAAATTTGTGTAACTGTTGGAAAAATGAGAACTTTGTGTAATAGACTATGTTGATAAATGAAATGCCTAAATATGGGGCTATCTTGAAATCAACACCAATTTCTTGCATTTCATTCATAACTTACATTCATTTGACATTCATGCATTCATTCATGCATCAATTCATTCATTGCATATCCCATACTCGTTCGCTGAGATTAAAACGCACAATTCGCAGTTGCTAGACTTCAAGACTGGAACCACGTCATCCGTATAAAACGCGCCGACAAGCTAGAGTAATGGAGAATGAATTCAATGAGAGAATTGAAAGGATGGAAAGGGCTCAAAAGGAATTACAAGAGCAACTGGCCAAATCGCAACAAGAGACGAGAGACCTAATGGTGAGATCTCGAGAGGAATCGCTCGAGCAAAGAGATCAGATGGCTAAAATGATGGAGATGATGACAACTTTGGTCAAAGGAAAGGGACCCATGCAGAACTCCGATGTTATGGAACCTCGGTCAAGAATTCACCATGATCAGGATCCATTTTTCCCCCGGGATTCACTCCACCGCCCGCATATACAATACAAAGAGGGTATACTCAAGAGGAACCCACTGGCTTGGAACATCGACCTATGCCACCTGCTCCACCCACTAATTTGGGGCAAGGAATGTTAGCGTCGAACCCAGGGGCTAGTCCTGCTAATCCACTAGTTCCAGATCTGGATGACCCAGCAGAGGTAGCCAAGTTGAAATTGGATAACCATGATGAAAAATATAGGAGTCTAGAGGAAAGACTCAAAGCAATAGAAGGCACTGAAGTCTTTTCCGCACTAGGTGCCAAGGAACTCAGTTTGGTACCTGATCTAATTTTGCCTCCGAAGTTCAAAGTGCCTGACTTTGAGAAGTATGATGGGACAAGGTGCCCAAAAGCACATCTCATTATGTTCTGTCGAAAGATGACCGGTTATGTGAACGAGGATAAACTACTCATACATTGCTTTCAAGATAGTCTAACAGGGTCAGCTCTTCGGTGGTACAATCAACTTAGTAGAGAAAAGATTCGATCCTGGAAGGACTTGGCGTCAGTATTTTGCGAGCAGTACAAGCATGTATCGGATATGGTGCCAGACCGTATGACCTTGCAAATGATGGAGAAAAAGCCATCAGAGACCTTTAGACAGTATGCGCAGAGATGGAGAGACGTCTCAACTCAAGTGGAACCCCCACTAACAAAAACGGAGATAACCGTTCTCTTTATCAATACTTTAAAGGCACCGTTTTATGACAAATTAGTGGGAAGTGCCACGAAAGATTTCGCAGATATTGTAATATCCGGTGAACTCATAGAGAATGCCGTCAAGAGCGGTAGAATGGAAGGATCAGAAGGCTCAAGAAAAGCAGCACCCTTAAGGAAGAAAGAGCCAGAAGCCCTCATGGTGGGAACTAGGAGTCGTTACATTCCCAATTCGTATCCTAATCAACCCCGACCTCGAGATTATCCACCCTCGAATTTCCATTATCCCCTCAAACCCCTTACTACCAAGCACCACATCCGTCCTACCCCGTATACGCCACGAACAACCAAAGACCCGTCACCACTTTCTCACAAAACACGGTACCCGTCCAAAGCCAACCCAGAAACGAACCAAGACCATCAAGGCATAATCCCGAGAGACCGCAATTTACCCCCATCCCTGTGTCGTATAGGAAATTGTACCCAAAACTTTTAGAAAAACAGCTAATTTCTCCCCATTACATGGCACCCCTTAAACCTCCATACCCAAAGTGGTACGATCCAAACGCTAGTTGTGCATACCACGCAGTGAACCAAGGGCACTCTACTGAGAACTGTCTTGCTTTCAAAAGGAGAGTTCAAGGACTCATTGACGCGGGTATCCTACGATTCGATAGTGCTAGTAATGCTACGGGAAACCCGTTCCCTAACCATACCGAAGGGAATGTGAGCACAGTGGGGAAAGAGGATGAATGGAAGGTCAGAAGATGTGTGGCAGAAATAAGGACGCCTCTGCAGAAAATCTGGGAGGTATTAGTTAAGAAAAGATTACTCTGTCACTCTGATAGAGTTTTTGGAGAAGAAGGTCAAAGTTTTTGCAATTTTCATGGGATTGTTGGGCACGACATTCAGTCGTGCGAGGACTTTAAAAGGTTACTTCAAGACTGGATGAATAATAAGGAGATCAAGGTCCTTAACAAGAGTGAAGGTGCCAACGAAATAGAAGTATGCGTCTCTGATAGCCAATCATCAGGGCCCCTTATAGTGCTGATTGACCGTTGGTAATTTATTACGACGCGATGAGAGAGCCATTAAAACCACAGATGGTAATTGAAGTACCATCTCCTTTCCCGTATAAGGACAACAAAACAGTACCGTGGAGATATGATGTTAATATCGTTACACCGGAAGATGAAAAGTCCAAAGCCATAATTGAAGATGTTGGGGAGGTAGGTCATTTTACTCGAAGTGGACGATGCTATTCTAAAGAAGTTGAACCGGTAAAGAAAAGTAGCGACTCGAAGCAAAAAGGGAAAGCAGTGATGCACGAGGTCGAAGTCGAGCAAGAAATTCCACCCGTGCAAGAAACTAAAAAGCCTGTGAATGAGGAAGAAGCTCAAGAATTCTTGAAATTTATTAAGCACAGCGAATATAGTGTGGTGGAACAACTGAGCAAGCAGCCAGCACGAATCTCAGTTCTATCTCTACTATTAAATTCAGAGCCACACCGGAACGCTTTATTGAAGGTGTTAAATCAAGCTTACGTGGCCAACAACATATCTGTCGAAAAGCTTGATAGGTGGGTAAACAATCTGAATGCGGACAACTTCATCTCTTTTAGTGATGATGAGATACCGCTAAATGGTAGAGGTTCGGTGAAAGCGCTGCATATCACGACCCGCTGCAAGGGCTACATAATACCGAACGTACTCATCGATAATGGGTCAGCATTAAATGTTATGCCATTGGCTACACTTTCCAGAATACCGATAGATTTGTCCTACTTAAAGCCCTGTCATTCCACGGTAAGGGCATTCGACGGGACGAGGCGTGAAGTCATGGGAAAGATCGAAATCCCTTTGGAAGTGGGCCCCTACATCTATGAGGTTGAATTCCAAGTCATGGACATTACACCCTCTTATAACTGCCTTTTGGGAAGACCTTGGATTCATTCTGCTGGAGTAGTCCCATCATCCCTCCATCAAAAGTGAAATTCATCATGGATGGCTGTTTGGTCACAGTCGAGGGCGAAGAAGACATCATCGCATCTATCTCTGCTTATGCGCCATACCTGGAAGTAAGCAAGGATGCAGTGGAATGTTCCTTTCGATCCCTTGAATTCATCAATGCCACTTTCGTCGCTGAGGGAAATAGAATTCCGATGCCAAAACTGTCGAGAAATACCAGAATGGGTGTCAAGTTGACCGTAGGAAGGGGAGCTCGTGCGAGAAGAGGTTTAGGGAGACATCTGCAAGGAATAGTGAGGGCTTTAAAGCCAGTGCACCATAAGGCCCGATACGGTTTGGGGTTCCAGCCTGACATGCGCCAAAGAAGAAGACAGTGGAAGAAGGATCAAGAGAGAAGAATTGCAAGAACTTTGGGCCGAGAACCAGAATGGGAACCAATAGAGTACCCTCCTTTGTCAAAAACATTTACATCTGCGGGAATGATGTACCCTGGACAAGAGGATCCACGAAACATGCTGGGATTAATTGAAAAGGATTTTCAGAATGCTAGTATAAATGTCATTGACAAAGAAGCTGGTGCAAGTAAAGATGTCTCAAGGATACGCCCTTGCCCTCCTGGTTTCATGTTGAACAATTGAATTGCTGAGGAGCTTCTTGTAGTTTATAAGCCTTCAGAGTAATGCCAAACATCAACCTTCTATTGTGTCCTTAGATATAATAGAGTTCTTTTGTAAGAGTTTGCATTCGCTCTTTATCATTTAAATGAATTTCAATGAAGATGTATTTTGTCATGATTTTTCGCATTATCACTAATTTCATAATCATTTTCTCATTTCATAGCCTATCCTTACATTTGCCTCATTGCCATGACATAACATTTATTTGTTGTTTCCAATACTTGGATGTCCCCCGATAGCTTCCTTTTCTATTCAACTTTCAGGTGCTCAGATATTGACGACATGAATAAGCCTGTTACGAATCTTGAAATTGATGTTGAGAAGGCTGTTTGCTTAGGAGGATTTGAAGCCGAAGAAAATGCTGAAGATTATGTCTCGTCTCCTGAATTGTTAAGAATGGTGGAACAAGAGGATAAACAGGTTCTGCCTCATGAAGAATCTGTAGAAACAATAAATTTGAGCACTGAAGAGAGGAAACAAGAAGTGAAGATTGGGACTTCTATTTCAGAAAGTACCAGGCGTAGTTTGATCACTTTACTCCGCGAATACAAAGATGTTTTCGCGTGGTCATACCAGGACATGCCAGGGCTAGATGAAGATTTAGTGGTCCATAAGCTCCCATTAAAGCTAGAATGCAAGCCCATCAAGCAAAAATTAAGACAGATGAGGCCCGAAATGCTGTTGAAAATAAAAGAGGAAGTCAAGAAGCAATTTGACGCTGGCTTCCTACAAGCCTCCAAATATCCAGAATGGGTGGCTAACATAGTCCCGGTACCAAAGAAAGATGGAAAAGTACGAATGTGCGTGGATTATCGTGACCTGAATCGAGCAAGCCCAAAAGATAATTTTCCCTTGCCACATATTGACACGTTGGTGGACAACACAGCAAAACATTCATTGTTTTCTTTCATGGATGGATTCTCGGGGTATAATTAGATCAAGATGGCTTCTGAGGATATGGAGAAAACTACCTTCATAACAATGTGGGGAACGTTCTGCTACAAGGTGATGCCATTCGGGTTAAAGAATGCTGGGGCAACATATCAGAGGGCTATGGTGACGTTATTCCATGACATCATGCATAAAGAAATAGAGGTCTACGTCGATGATATGATTGCTAAATCTCGAGGAGAAGAAGAGCATGTAATGAACCTCAAGAAGTTGTTCGAAAGGCTGAGAAAGTTTCAGCTAAAGCTTAATCCAGCCAAATGTACATTCGGGGCTACCTCGGGAAAGTTGCTAGGCTTCATTGTCAGTGAAAGAGGTATCGAAGTTGATCCAGATAAAATAAAAGCCATCCAAGAATTACCACCTCCGCGCACGCAAAAGGAAGTTAGAGGATTTTTAGGGAGATTAAATTACATCGCCCGATTTATCGCTCAACTTACCAACCAATGCGACCCAATTTTTCGGCTTCTTCGAAAACATAACCCGGGAGAATGGAATGAGGAATGCCAAGTGACCTTTGATAAGATAAAACAATATTTTTCCAGTCCTCCAGTGCTAGTACCGCCAACTCCGGGAAGACCATTAATTTTGTATCTGACAGTGTTCGAAAGTTCAATGGGTTGCGTACTGGGACAACATGATGAGTCAGGGAGAAAAGAAAAGGCAATCTACTACCTCAGCAAAAAGTTCACTGAATATGAGGCAAAATATTCGTCCGTTGAGAAATATTGTTGCGCTCTGGTTTGGGTAGCTCGGAGACTCAGACAATATATGTTGTATCACACGACATGGCTAATTTCAAAGCTGGACCCAATAAAATACATGATGGAATCGCCGGCACTATCAGGAAGAATGGCACGATGGCAGCTCCTCCTTTCGGAATATGACATTGCCTATGTAAGTCAGAAGTCAATAAAAGGGAGCGCAATAGCTGACTTCTTAGCAACTCGAACGACAGAGGAATATGAGCCTTTAAGATTCGATTTCCCAGACGAAGACTTAATGTGCATCACAGAAATAGAATCCAAGTCATCAAAAGAGAAGTCATGGAAGATGTGCTTTGATGGTGCGTTAATGCTTTAGGGCATGGAATTGGAGCAATCCTGGTATCACCAGACGGGAATCATTATCCGTTCACTGCAAGACTGAACTTCTTCTGTACCAATAATATCGCAAATATGAGGCCTGTATCATGGGGCTTGTGTAGATATCAAACGAAACATCGAGATCTTGGAGGTGTACGGGGACTCAGCCCTAGTGATTTACCAATCCGTGGAGAATGGGAAGTGAGGGAGTCAAATTGATTAAGTACAGCGATTTAGTGGCTGGATTGATCAAGGAATTCAAAGAAATAACTTTTCATTACTTCCCACGAGAAGAGAACCAACTGGCTGATGCCCTAGCCACTTTGGCTTCAATGTTCAAAGCAAGTAGAGAAGCAGAAATAATGCCCCTCAAAATGAGCATATACGAGGTCCCTGCACACTGTTGTAGCATTGAGAAAGAAGTAGACGGACGGCCTTGGTTCCATGATATCTTAGAATATATCAAGAATCAAAGGTATCCCGAACAAGCGAATGAGAACGATAAAAGAACAATTAGAAGAATGGCAGCGGGATTTGTTCTTGATGGGGATATCCTGTATAAAAGAGGAAAGGATCAGATGCTTTTGAGATGTGTGGATGATGTTGAAACCAGAAAAATACTTGAAGAGGTCCAAGAGGGAATTTGCGGAACGCATGCCAATGGTTTCAATATGGCCAGAAAGATCATGAGACTCGGTTATTATTGGTTGACAATGGAAAGTGACTGCATCAATTTTGCCAGAAAATGCCACAAATGTCAAATCTACGGCGATAAAATTCATGTAGCCCCTTCACCCCTTCATGTCATGACTTCTCTGTGGCCTTTTTCTATGTGGGGCATGGATGTCATAGGGCCAATTTCTCCAAAAGCTTCAAATGGACATCGATTCATTTTTGTGGTTATCGATTACTTCACAAAATGGATTGAAGCCGCTTCGTTTGCCATGTGACGAAGACTGCAGTGTGCAAGTTTTTGAAGAAGGAAATCATTTACCGATATGGCTTGCCTGAAAGAATCATCTCAGATAATGCCACGAATCTGAACAATAAGATGATGAAAGAAGTGTGCGAGCAGTTCCAAATAAAGCATCATAATTCCTCGCCCTATCGCCCAAAGATGAACGGGGCTGTTGAAGCAGCTAACAAGAACATTAAGAGGATCATGGGAAAATGACTGAGACATATAAAGATTGGCACGAGAAACTTCCATTGCTTTGTTTGCATATCGCACATCTGTGCGAACATCTACGGGAGCAACTCCTTTCTCTCTAGTCTATGGAATGGAAGCTGTGCTACCTATCGAGGTTGAGATCCCCTCTCTGCGAGTATTGATGGAATCAAAGTTAGAAGAAGCAGAATGGGTTCGAGCTCGATATGATCAGTTGAACCTCATTGAAGAAAAACGTCTAAGGGCAATTTGTCATGGGCAAATGTACTAAAAGAGAATGATCGCAGCCCATGACAAGAAGGTACGACCAAGAGAGTTCCATGAAGGAGAACTCGTTCTGAGAAAGATTCTCCCAATACAAAAAGACTTGCGAGGAAAATGGGCACCAAATTGGGAAGGACCATACGTTGTAAAAAAGGCATTCTCAGGAGGAGCTTTAATCCTTACCGAGATGGATGGGAAGGAGTTACCGAATCCGGTGAATTCGGATGCGGTGAAGAAATATTATGCTTAAGATGAAACCCGAAAAGGCATCTTAAAAAAAAGGGCGAAAACCCGAAAAGGGCGTCTTGATTAGTACAAAAGATTAGGATGAAACCCGAGAGGGCGTCCTAATGAAACAAACTTGGCGGTTGAACGATAAGTCAAGTAGTGAGACTACAGTATTTGAAGCACTTCTGAAAGCTCGAAATTTTCTACGCAAGAAGCCATGCTCGAAAAGATTATTGATTGAGGAACGTGGAAGAGTTCATGTGTTGAATATCTAGAGCATTTGTATCCGTTGAATACGACCTTTTCTTTCTTTTGAAATTTTAACTCTCATTGGTTAACTTTCTTTGTTTGCCACACTTGAAATAAAGATATGAGATTCCTTTGTGTCCCTACCTGACCATTTTCATGCATCTATTATGTTTTATTATGGAAATAGTGAAATGACTACTCTAACAAAGAAATGTCAAGCATTACCCGGATAAGATTTGATAGTGCAAGATCTTCAAAGCAAGAACAAAGTTTAACCAAGGCAAAAAGGGTGATATCTGAGAAACGTCGATTACTCGTAAAGCTCGAAGACAGGTATGAGGCTGAAGAGAAGGTCGAAATCAAAGCAAGAACGAGATTCAACACATGGCGAAAATGA